>NC_137639.1:16828818-17081318 GCF_963383615.2 Lipophrys pholis | reverse complement strand
TCTGCATGGATGCGTTTCAGTGTTTTTGTGATTCTTTGTATTTGCTTTTGCCCTGTGTTGGACTGCTCTGTCCATGGGGTGACGGGTACATGGGATGAATGGATTAATCTGTAATGTACTCTATTAAAGGGATAAATAGACTTTGATTGGCAGATATCAGCTTTTGCAATGAGTCTGAAATGGTTTGTCTACATTGCATTATAACTATTCCCATCTGTAGTTTGAATGTAAATTGATTCTCTGTTGCTCAGTTTTCACAGAATGTGTTGTATGTTTTTAAAAAGTAACCTTTGTAAGCATTTGACAGTCGTCGCCCTCCTCATTTGCTGGTAGGCGTTTGTCTGTTTAGGAACCCGCTTCAACATTGTTTTGACCAAACACTTTCCTCTGCCAAAATACTCTTTTATTTTGCTGGACATGATTCAGTGTTCATCATTGTGATTTTGTAACCTCCTGCAGAAAAATGGAGAAATAATATTTTACACAGCAGAGTACAAACCCTCAAGGGTGAGACATTACCATAATTCCATACCCTTTATCATATTTAGAAATTACATTCTCAAACTACCAGAGAGCAGAAAGACAGATCTTTGCAGCCCTATACTGCTCATTACAGAAGCCCACAGGTCATCTGCAGTGGGCAGATTCAGTCGGGTCAAATTTCTGTGACGTACTGTAGAAAAACTGCCGTGCACCAAAAGTCCTGGAAAAATGAGTTTAAGCATTCACTCATTGGACAATTATTCAAGGGGACTGATAAAATATGCCTTCCCCCTATGAAAGGGTTAAAACCAATGAAGAAGAAATATCTAAAATGTGTTTTATATCAATTTAGTTTGCTTTGAGAGTTTAAATGTGGGTTGAGGTTCAGTCCTCCTTTCAGCGGCTCTGTCAGAACTTTCCTCTCGTTTCGTCTTGTGTTTTAACCACCAATGCTGTTTTACTGTGTTGTCAGTTTGAGAAGGAGGAGCAGGTGCACAGCATCGATATCGGAAATGAAGGGTCGGCTTTCATCGAGGTGTTGGTGGGGAATTCTTCTTCTGCAGTCCGAGACCAGGACTATGAGGTATTTCCCCTACACCAAATGACCCCTCCCCCATAATATAAAATAGGAAAATAATTAGCATTACCCCGAAAAATTCGCTTTTTGTTTTTCTCCATTTTATTTTCCTAGGTTCTTCTGGTCACATCTTCCTTCATGTCTCCCACGGAGAGCCGCAATGGCACCAATTTGAACCGGGTGCGTTTTTTCGGGCCCGGCCAGCTGCAGAAGAGCACGGCTCAGGAGAAGTGGGACAGAGTGAAAATTGTCTGTAGCCAGCCATATAGCAAGGTAACGACCAGACCACTTATCATCCACAAACAGTTCAGTTTTGTTTTTTTGGCCTTAATGGACAAAGCCATTTAATTATTATTTTGAATCCAATGTTTCAAAAATTTGTCTGCACTTTGTTTATTATTAAGATACTGTTGCTTTACAGCAGTGTAGTAGTACCTGGCATACAGTGCTGGATGAAACAAACTTTTAAGATAACTGTTCATGTACTTTTGGGAATAAACATATTTGGACATTATGCACGTGTTAGAATCAGCTTTCAACATCCGTTCAGATGAGATTAATGGAATTTCCTTGTCTTTTTGATGACATATTTTTAACCTTTTTCTTTGCACTTTTCAGAACATAGCGTACGGTCTCGCCTTTGTTAAGTTTCATTCACCACCCGACAAAAATGACCCTCCGCCAACCTCGTCCCCTGTAAGTAGTGTAAAAAACACACACACACACACACACACACACACACACACACACACACACACACACACACACACACACACACACACACACACACACACACACACACACACGCACACACATCCACACATCACTAAAGAGAAGTTGACAGGTCGAAACAGTGTGCTTTGACGGCACGAATCAGTGTGTTGTATGCGCTGCTGCGAGCTTAATGTCCTAACTCTCTGTGAGCTGAGCTAAATGCAGTCTTGATGTTTTCACCAGCGGAGAACTGTCACACACTGTGTGAAATTTTTAAATGGAGAATTCTGTGAGTGCAGGATCTCAGTGTCAAAATTGGGTTTTCAACACATCCCTGTAAGACTGTGTTTTCAGCAAGATTTACTAGCATGTCACATGTGTATCATGAGTCTTTTGGTACTGTGAAAAACACAAAAATGGTTAAAATTGATGTTTTGTTTTTTTTGTTGTGGTTGTTTTTGTATTTTTTAATTGGTAGATGTGCTCACACGTTGCACATTTTATGAAAAGAAATCAAAATAACGTTAGGTGGCCTGAGTAATTAGTCTTAAAAGGATGAACTACGAGAGAGGTGAGATGAAATTAATTTTAAAAATAAGCCAACACAATCACTGTGTTTGCATGGACACAAATAATTAGACCAAAAACCTGATCACAATGAAGATGATTTGTTTAAACAATTCTATTAGCATGTCCTTATTCTCAATGTTCAGAAGACGCCGCTGCTCTCAAACATATAATTGTCCTGATTAGACTCTGATACAAGGACAATGCTTCTTTGGTTTGCAGTTTGAAAGCAACAAGCTTGATCAGTCAAGCTAATAAATCCGTCTTCGATACTGGGTAAAGCTTGATGTTGTTTGAAGTGTACATGCCAATAATGGCCGATATCACAGTGCAAAGCATCATGGGTATTGATCCCCTGACTACATTTGTTAGTAACAAAGATGTTTTTGGTGCATCTGATCCAGCCCGTCAGTCTCATTACTTTAATCTTGGTTCATATATTCTCTCATTTTGAAGGACGTTTGCTTTGAGACTGCTAAAGCTGTCAAACACTTGACATCAGTGAAATCTATTTACCATTCTGTTTGGACTCCGAACTCCTTTTTTCTTTTCTTTTTTTCTGTGTCAGAAACTGACAAAGCTCGGACAGTTCAGGGTGAAGGATGACTCTCCTTCGTCTGGATCCAGTCTTCAACCTGGCAGCCTCTTCTTCAGCCGGGACACAAAGTCGAGCCCTTCACTCAAAGGTAAAAGTGCTTCATTTTATTCTTCACCTGCGGAAGACCTTTGAAATTCTCATAATTCCTTGTAATCATAAAGTTTGGACTGCGTCAGTCAGTAAAAAGCCAGCAGAGCACTTGCTCGGTTGTGATTAATCTAATAAGGCTGCTTTGTGAGGAAAGTGTTCTTCCCTTCCTTCATCTGCTCTCTGCATTTCTCCGTCTGCAGCATCTCCTCAGACTGAGAAGTTGAGTTACGCCGCGGCCGCCCTGCAGGCAGGTGGAAGCTCATCAGGCCAAGCTTCGTCTTCCAACTCTGCCTCGCCACAGGTACTAAACAGCCCCGTCATTTTCCGCCCCACAGCACAGCGGGTAGACGGGCGTTTCCCGAGAGAGCGCCTCACTTTCTTTATTCGGGGTAGGAGAACCTCAACAGGGGCTTCGAGTGAAGGGAAATGAAGCAGTCTATGTTCAGGAGCAATATTTATTAGTAGAAAATCTAACTTTTGACTGAAACGTTGAGGTCCTGCATCGGTTAAATCTTGATGTTGAATATGGGCGACCCTGTAGCAGTGAAGGTGTAAAAACCATTCAAGCCTACAATACAGTGACACCACTGTGGCATCGGGTGAATTTTAGTTGTATAAAATCGGTGTGGGAAAAAAACGGGGGGGATTAATTTGCAGAGCTTATTCTGTTCACCCATCATCCCAATACCTCTGCCTTCAACATTCAAGTGCGGCTCCGTCATTTTGCTGTTCCCCGAAAAAACACCTTTTTACCTTCTGTCGTTTAGCCACCAGCAAAAAGGAAATTTGAGTTCAGCAAAGAGCGGCAGTCTGCTCCCGGCCCACCAGCATCAAAGAAAATGAGCCCCATTGGATCACCGGAGAGCAAAGCCACAACCCCCAAAAACAAGCCGAGCCCGGTCAGCACGCCCAGCCCCAGCGCGGCCAAAGGTAGAAAAACGTGTGTGTGTGTGTGTGTGTGTGTGTGTGTGTGTGTGTGTGTGTGTTGCCAGTAGATGATCGTTTGCCCCCGAAAATGTTTGAAGTTCTTCAATCCTCCTCACAGCTCCACCAGCACAGAAGGCCGCTGAGAAGAAGCGGGAGAGTCGGTCCAAACCTGAACCTGAACCCAAACAAAAGGCCAAATCTCCGAGTGAGCAGCAGGTTCCGTTAAAACGCATCATGGAGGGCGTGGTGTTTGTCCTCAGCGGCTTCCAGAACCCCTTCCGAGGGGAGCTGAGGGACAAAGCCCTGGACATGGGGGCCAAGTACCGACCCGACTGGACACCTGACGCCACACATCTCATGTAAGTTTATCTCGGTTTACCTTATTGCAAGTTATAGGAAATACGCTTGCCTTTGAATAGTAAATGTGAAGCCATAGTCAGAAGCGTTTGGGAATAATTCAGCGTAAAGATGATGAACAGCTTGCCTGGATCCGTCCGAAGGGAATAAGACCATTCGATTGAAACGTGGATATCACTCATCAGTAAGTAACATCAGAGCTTTCATTTATATGATGAACCAATCAGCTGCACTCTGAAGCCTTTAGCCTCGTAGTTAATCATATGAGCAACTTTAAAGACATTTCCTGAAATGTGAAAAATAAAGCCTAATTCTTATCGATCCTTTTGTTTTTTATGTATGGAAATATTTTACCTAAAGTGTTTTAATCAGTGTTAGATATGCATGCGGCGGCTCGATCCTCTTGGGGTTTCAGTGAGATGCATTGAGAAATTTTTCCTGAACTTTTCATTCTTTCTTATCGATGGGCTTTGTCAAAACTGTTCAAGTTAATACATTCTGTTCTTTTATTAGATTAACCTGTAGATATTCTCGGTAACAAGAATCTGTAGATGTGACGCGTATAAAAGATATTGACCTTACAAGTTCAGGTTCACCCTTGTGCTGGCTCGTATAATCTACAGGAAAATGACAACACCCAAATAGACCATTTCTTGTGAACGCTCTCATGCTTGCAAACTGTACTTTAGAGTTTCTGACTGCGTCAATGCACCAGTGGCACCATTACTATGCTAATGATCACATTACTTATTGATGATAATGGCCTTATTTTTCCAGAGCAGCCTTTTTTTTTTTCTGACTGCAAATATTTTCAATTTTTTTTTTTTCCCCAGTGATGTTCTGTTGTTCTTCATTTTATCCGCCTCTGATGTTTTCACAATTAAAACAGATTAGTGTGGTCTCATAGGCCCAGTAGTACTGTCATTAATCTAATTTGATTTGATTTCATCTTGATTCGTGCTGCCAAAGCACACTGTTTAGCCCCGTCAACTGCTCTTTAGTGATGCGTGTGTGTGTGTGTGGGTGTGTGGGTGTGTGTGTGTGTGGGTGTGTGTGCGCATCTGTTTGGCCTTCTCAATCTCCAGCTGTGCCTTCGCGAACACCCCGAAGTACAGCCAGGTGAAATCAGCAGGCGGCATCATCGTGCGCAAGGAGTGGGTGTTGGACTGCCATAAGAGGAAACAGAAGCTCCCGTATAAAAGGTAAGCGAAGGGAGAACTGCATAAAAGCGGAGTTGATTTTGATTGTAGTGAAACTAAAGAGTGGAATTGTCCAGCCTGTGCGGAAACAGCTGGACAGGATTCAGTACGCTGAAAAGCTACTCAGGTTGAGTTCCCTTTTTTTTCCTTTTTTTTTTTTGTTGTTGTGTTCTTGCACATGTGTCCAACGTACGAGTCCATATCTGATTAATGCTTAAGCCACGTCGGACAATCTGTGTGAGGCACTTGAACTGATTGAAGCCTCCAAAAATACACCTCGCACAGCAGTGTTGCCCACTTTCCACAGAGAACATTGTAACCTTGAGCAGCTGATCCCCGCTGCGATCACAAATCCAACCCACCCGACACCCACAGTGCCGTAATTATCCGCCTCATTATCGGGGTGGAGGTTTTGCAGCATCAAGGTCTTCTGTCATCGCGCCACGCAAATCAGTATGTGCTGAATAATGTAGAGCCGAGTAGTACTTTGGAGCGATGCAAAGTCCAAAATAATTTTAAGTCGTAATGTACTTTATCGCAAGTTTGCTTCATCGGTTAAGGAATTCCTTCATCCACGTCTCTTTAATGATGCTTGTTCCTTTCGGTTTCTAACCAGGCCGGGCTATCCAAGGCTTCAGAGAATATAATTCAGATATATTTAGACTTTTTTTAGAACTTCATTATGATTATTAAAAACATTATTTGAAGTCTATAATAATAACCTGTCGAGGTATCAGCGCCAAGTTATATCATTTTATAGACTCTAAATATATACTGCAAATTTACTGGGCTTCATTTTGAGATGTCGTCCTTTCTGTATTAATCTTGGTTTAACATAATCAAACTCTGTTTCCTCTGCTTGTATGTGGAGTTTAAAGGTATGCTTTATGTTCTATACAATAGTTTCTCTAATAATAAATCTCATTTTAGTCCATAATTGGGTTTTATAGACTCCTGAGTATCATATTAGCTCTTGTATTCTATTACGTGTCGGCAATCTCAAAACCTCAGTCAGGTAATCAGGCGGCGCATGATTGCAGCTCTCAGCCACATGGGGCCTCTTTTTAATTGGTCCTTCTTTCACCATGCCAGCTTGAGCACTACCAACTTGCTGAACCTGTATTAGTTCATCGCCACTGTGGACACACGCGCACGAATGCAAACACGAGAAGAACCAAGTGAAAACTCATGGGGAATGCCTTTTTCCCTCCAAGTAGTTTTACTGTTTCAGCTTTGACAGATCATCTCAGTAAAAGCGTGATGGATTGTCTTACAATGCTGTTGTTTTATTGTGAAAACTGTAATGGTTCAATAAGTCTCTCCTTCACAATGTTACGTGAAGTACGTTTGAACGGGACTCTACAACTGTAACGCTTGACAATATTCAAGGTTTGGCATGCCAGAGAGATTCAGTGTCTTCCTTTATTGCAGTAAAATGGGAAAAGTAAAGAAAGACTGGAAGCACTTGAGTTAGAATAAGATTTAAGAAAAACCCGCCTTGTTGTCTTGTGTATCTGGATGGGTTATCCGCACTGGGAAAAGCCTTGCACTGCTGCTTGCACTGCAGGCACCTTCCATCCATCCATCCTCTCCTTTACCTACTTCATTCTGGTTATAGTTATAGCGATGGTTATGACCGCAGCCTATTCCAGCTGACATTGGGCGAAGGTCGGGACAAGAAGCCAGTTTATCAAACGGTGAGAGGCAGATGATAATTCGAATATACTCTTATGGAAACGTATAGAGCAGGGGTGGGCATGGCTGGCCTTGGAGCTCCTGTATTCCTGCTTTGTCGCCCTTCTCTCGCATAAGTTCAGTGAATTAAAGTGAAGTAAAGATATATATTTATATGTTATCTACACGTTTAATCGCTAAAATGGCTTGAGTAGGTCAAATAACTGAAATTAAAAATGGTTTAAAAAGGCAAAACGGCTGAATTTGCTGGAAAAGTGGTTGGAATGGTTAAAATGGCTGAAATCGAGGAAAGCAGTGGAGGAAAAAAAAATAAATCCAAATTGAGGAAATGTCTAGAAGAGTAGGAAAGGCTAAAATGGTTAAAGAAGTTAAAATGATTAAAACTACCAAAAAAAAAAAGTATTTATGCTAAATCAATTTAAATCATCTGAAAATGCAGATTTAAAAAAAAGTATTAAAACTCATAGAAACATTTCAAAATATATTCAAGATTCTAAAGCCACTAAAATGGCTAAAATAGCCGAATGGACAAATAGAAGAACAAAAAAAGGGCCAGAACTGCTTAAAACATGTCCACCATGTTAAATTCTAATTGTAAAAGTTTTCTTTATATATAGCCCAGTTAGATTTAAGATTCTCTGAGCCGTGATATGCTTATTTTCAAGGTTAAATATGTTTTGCAGCTCTTGGAAGCTATAATGGAGGGGGAGTGCTAAAAATGTCTCTTTTGGTCATTTGATGGGAGACGGGTGGTCTGGGGCATTCTGCTAAATCCTGTCAGCAATGATCGGAGCACAGCACTCAACCATTTCCGTTTGAAATGAGATTCTTCTAAAAAGTCAAAGAGTGCATTACTAAAACTGCTGACTTCAGTTTGAAATGGGGCTGAACAAAATATAGCAAATTTAATTTATCGCAAAATCAACATGCACAATATGTATTTTGCAATAGACTGACTGACGTGCATTAGATTATCTTTCCATACACAAGCGACAGAAAACGTTAATTAATCGTACTTGATTCACACATGTTGTCACATCATTTTGAAACTGATAATGTCCTTATTACTTTATTTCCAGAGACCAATGGGAAGAAATCAGAAAAACTAAAAACAAAGAAAACTCATCACACGTAACGTAATCAACTCTGAAAGGCTGCTGGTGGAAACGGCAAACATATAAAATAAAAATACAATCCAGTTGCACCTGGTTATGAATTTGGGGCAAGAGAAACCTCACTGTTATTTGAATGAACAGAGGTCTGAGCAGACAGGTCACAACATCTTGTACTCAAATGTTTAAAATGATTGCAAATCAGATCTTTATTGCAATACGCTACAACATTATTCCATATTTATGTATTTTACATGCAGAATCGTGCAAACTCCATGCAGAGATGCACTGTCAGGAAGCAGGTCTTGCTCCTTTTCCTGTTCATGTTAAAGTTGAATCAGCTTGCAGTGCGATTTATTATGTTTTGCTTTTGATAGTTGTTTTGACACAAGCATGTTCAAGATATCAACCACGTCACCTTGCAGTCTTGTTTTGTTTTTTTGTTGATCAAATGTATTTTTTAAATGTGACTTCCCTTCATGGATGCACATGAGAGGTGTTGTGGCTCCGAGTTGAAGTTGGTAGAAAGGTGGATTGGATTTAACCGGTAGCTTTGCTTTGATTGTCATTTCAGAGAGATAATTGTCATTCATCTCCCACAGGACACATCTTATAGATAGGACATGTTGAGGGAAATCAATTTTTGCCCGCGGTGGTCTTCAAAGCCTTTAATGAAAGTGGTCAGAGTTATGATGTGATGAGATTTCTGTTGACGGTGTGTGTGTGTGTGTGTGTGTGTGTGTGTGTGTGTGTGTGTGTGTGTGTGTGTGTGTGTGTGTGAGAGGCATGCAAAGAGACTGAATGAGAGGGAGTGAATGCATGAATGAAGATGTTTCATGGAATTCAGATTTTCCTCTACAATTTTCTGAAAGTGAAACGTTATCCTGAAGCTTGCGCCGTCATCCTCGCTCGCCTTTCTCTGCCACTTACTGATCGGCCCAAAGATCCCCACCACCACCCCCCCCCCCACTCGTTGTCAAAATAATCCACCCCCTGCCCACAGCAGTACTATTGTGCAGCATGTAGTGTGCGCAGCTTTGATGATGTGTCCTTTATTTAAAAGCTGCATCTGCTATGCGTAATTAAAGGGGGCACTTACTTTGATGATGACAAGCACCCAAACAAATGCACACACTCAAACGGCGCTCCCATCACGCACACAAATGCTAAAGCGTCTGGGGAGAGAAACGTACAGCGCCGTTCGGCTCCAGACGAGTGTCTGCGAGCTACATTTTGTATTTAATTAATCAGATAGTGACATCAGCTAAGCCATGGGTCGGCAACCGTCAACACTCAGAGAGCCATTTGGACTCGTTTCCCACTGAGCAGAACACACTGGGAGTCGAGGTTCAGACGCTCCTCTCAGTAACAGGAGAGGCGGAGATCCAGCGGGAGATAAACGCTGCAGTTCAGATTGAGAAAGTTTTCCGCTGTGTCACAAATTATTAATAAGGGAAGCTCACCGCTTCGCCTGGCCGCTGAGCTGCGGCTGCGGGGAGCTGACCGCACACTTTTACCGCACTCTCTGTAGTGGGACCACTCAACACAGTTGGTTCTGGGTGCGCTTTGCCTTACCGTACCGTCCCGCCCCGCTCTGGGATGAACTGCAGAGGGACCAAAGAGCCACATGTGGGCCATGGGTTGCCGACCCCTGAGCTGAGCAGTCCAGAAATGTTTTTCTCTGGTGGTAGTTGCCCAATCAGAGACTATCGGGGGGGAAAAGTCAAGAGCTGAAAACACTTGAGAAACTCCACAATAGAGCCAAAGAAGTAAACACATTTGTCATTAAATCAGGACTCATGCAGTTTATCTGTAAATTACAGAAAAATAATTAACTTCAAACAAGCAGAAAGTGAGAAAATCCCACTTGTTTGGATCTCTCATGCCCTTCCCGACACATTGGGAGAAGTTGGGGACGTTCCATCATGCAGTGGGATTCTAATCCAGTTATAAGTTTGCCCCTCGAACCAAACCCAAACACAGCATCAAAACAGTCCATCTTATTCTTCTCTTGTAGCGCTCGCTCTCATTGTCATATGCAGCAGTTTCTATATCAGCCCCCTTATGAAACAAGCAGCCATCGGGCAGTAAAATGTCTCTTCAGTGTGCGTGGAAACAATGACACCATTATAGTGACATTTCAAGCTGAAAGTGTGTGGCTGCAGGAAACAAGAAGGAAATGTCACAGCCTCCTCGTCCGTGCGTGCGCGCAGATGATGTATACGTACCTGTGTCAAGACTAGTTGTACACACTTGTATCATGAGGACTGAAGTCTGCAGAAAGCCTGGAAACATTTGTTTGTGTGTCATTGGACATCAGGATTTATTTTCTGCATCGTCTTTAGCAGTATTTCTGCATATTTTATCCATTAAATTCCACATAACACTTCTAATGATATCAGAAATGGAACATCGAGCCTCTTTATTTCTCCCCACTCCCTCTTAACCTTTGCAGAGATCATTACTGGTGATGATCTCCTTTCTAACAGCCTCACCATGAATTGTCCATTTTGTATTTCATTTCTTCAGTTTATTTCACTGTTGAGTGCCAAATGGGTTTTGGTTGCAGGCTGTTTTATTATTTAGTTTCTTGCTTTTTTTCCCCACCAAAAGACACAAATACATTTAATTCAGTCAATATTTAGTTCTACAACATTTTTCATACAAAGATAACGAAGCACAAAGTGATTTCCCACAAAACAAAACATAAACAGCCGCCCTCCCCTCCCAAACACGAGGAAGGACTACATTTAAATTCAAGGCAGTAAAGTTTGAGGAAAGTTATATCACATCAGCAGTGAGAAAACACTAAAGGTTGGGGAAAAAAAGCATAAAACTAATGTTAAAGAGTTGCACATCGAGGTATAAATCCTATGGTCTTAAAAGAAAAGAAAGATTAGAACAAAGATAAAATGATTAGACACAATGGTAAATATAAGCATTAAAATGAATTAATTTAAAGATATAAAATAAATATGCAAATAAAGATTAAAAACAAAAATCCAAATGATAAAATATTGGTGAAAGTGAGTCCAAAAAGGTGCGTCTTTAGCTCGCTTTTAAATACGTCAATTTTCACCACAAATTAAAATGTTCGTGAAAATGCAGTCTTGTTTTAAATGGGTGATCTATCAGGATGAATGAAGAGACTCCAAAAGTAGTATAAATATATTGAAGTCTTCAGTCTGTGTGGTGACGGTGTTAACCTCAGTGCTTCTGGTTTAACTTTCAGGATTTCCATACAGGACAGTCCAGTCAGTCATATCGCCGCTCACATGCTGCATTGTAGTATTATACTCACTAACTCTACTCTAGATGCACAAAAAGTGTCAAACATTAACATGATTTTGCCGATTTAGCTTATTGATCAGCCCATCAAATAATTGTGGTTGCGTCTTAAGAAATAGTTTTCTGGGTTTTTTTTGTTTGTTTTTTTCACAATTGAATTCAAACATTCTAAAAGTGATTGAATCAGGTAAATTGAACATGCCCATATGTCTCATCCATGTTGCTTTTCTCTAATCTGACTAGGGGACACGAATAGACGTGGCGCTGCTGCTGCTGCTGCTACATTCATTACGTTAAACTTAAATATCCATCCATCTTCTCCAGCTCTTCATTCCGTTAAAGGTCACAGGGATCTGGAGTCAATACCAGTGGACGCTGGGTGACGGCAGGGCAATGTCCTGAATCGGTCTCCCGTCCATAACAGCAAACCGCAAGCAATTTATGGTCATCAATTAAACGTACATTTATGTTTTGTGACTGTGGAAGAAGACCTGTGCACAAATGTTTAAATTGGAACTTCTAAGTCGTGCAAATAGAAAACACTGAAATCTTAAATTTTTCCAACATTGCATAAATCTTGTGTTTTTCCTCTTTCATAACAAGGCCGTTTTGAGGACTTTTGAAAAAAGGTTTAGTTGATGTAAAAATTTACTGACAGATCGATTTAACTTTTCAACGATACCTTTCAAAATCGGCATTTCCACAACGCTGGCTTTGTTTCTGAAATCAGGGCATGACTGTAACTATATACTGAAACAGAAAACCAGGATTTTGAAAAGAGTTTTCTCCGGACTCTTAACAGGTACTGATTAGTAAACAAAAAGAGCTCGGGGGTCAGTGAGGACGAGTTGAAAAGTCTTTGTTCTTCCCCTGCAGGTGTTTTGCTCGGCTCCTCTCTTGCACACCTCAGTGTATACTCAATGTGTGTATAACCTTTTAAACATCCGTGGATTGATTTGCTTGGTGAAAAGTGGAAAGCCTCCCCGAACCCTGCTTTTTGTTCCCCTCTTGCATGACGGCAGCTCGCCGCACCTTGAATCGCTGCACAGGAGAAACTGATTGGGCGCGAGATATATTGCGCACGCGTTCCTTTTTCCGCCGCCTTTTTATCATCCTGACACTTGGCGCTCACTCCAGTTTTGTTTTTCAACGCAGGTATTTGATGGATGGAGCCGAGTCGAGTTCGGAGAGCGAAATGGACGCGGACGACCCGAGCGAGGACGAAATGAGCACGGAGGTACATTTGTTTTCTAAGTGAGCCTATCGGAATAATCTCATGAAAAATCAGCCTGTCCCCGCGAGCGCTCTGACCGGGCCGTTTCCGCAGAGTCCACAGAAGCAGCAGAGACGAGTCACCCCCAAAAAGACTCCGGTGAAGATGGATGAAGACGACGATTATGGTGGCTCCACTGATGTAGATGAACCAGGTGAACCTTCACAGACTTTCACTCGAAAGCCCAAAACAGAAGAACATTCTTTCTTTCTTACTGGCAAGAAAAAACCCCACAATATTGTTTATTGATGTGTAAATAAGACATGTTGAGCGCATCACAAAGTGTCAAACATGTTCTTCAATTGACTTATAGCGGCGTGGCCCAGAGACAAAGGCATGAACAGTGAAATGATCAGGGAGGAAATGGGCAGTGGAGAGGAAATTGAAAAATGACAGCCGAGATGAAAGTAGCATTTAAAGATTGGATTCAGGAGGGAGTTTCTTTTCACCGCTGAGCTCAAGAGAAGTCAGTTTGTTTATATCTCGGCATTTTGCACCCTGTGGTGCTTTGACGTAGGTCAAGCTGATGCAGTGTTCTGCAAAGCGACTGAACATTTCTACTTGAGTGATATACTATTTATTTAAAGAAAGAAATATCTAGTTGTTTGGAAACATAATTTGAGCGTTGTCTGTTTTAATCAAGATATCTTGATTAAAACAAGATATCGAGGAAGTCTACCAGCTCTCAGTAGCACAGATGTGCAAACATTAAAGAAAACACCTTTTCTCTCATTGTCATTATGGAGTACTGTGCGCAGAAAACAATGAGTTGAATCCATTTTGAAATAAGGCTGTAACATAACAAAATGTGGAAAAAGTGAAGCACAGTGTGCCAGGCACAGGCAGACACTCACTTGCATATTTGCTGATTTGACATGAGCTATTTGCTTTATTTCCACTGACTAATAAGAAGCTTAAGTCTTCCTGCGTGTTTTTCAAGATGCATCTTGTGCTAAAGTGCTAAAAAGTAATTTTTTTTTATTGACTTCAGTCAGCTTAACTTTTCCTGACCTTCACTGTTGGCACTGTTTTGTTTGTTTAAACAAATTTTGAGGACGGGTTCAATCCCCCCCCCCCCCCCCCCCCCCCCCCCCAAACACACACCCCCCTCAAATCAGCAGCACCCATCGCTGATTAACCTTCACGGCTTGAATCACCGACTCAAAACAAGGAAGTGCCACTTGGCGGCTTGAGGATTAGACATTAAGAAAACACATGGAACAAAAATAACGGCTGCTGCACTTTAGGTTTAAAGCCCCATTGGACCTGGAGTACGGCCTCAAAGAGCCAATCACACTGATATCCTGTTTTTTCTTTACAGTTTAAAATAAAAACCAAGCAAACAAAACTTTATGGAAAAAAATTTAAAGCAACCTCTTAAACACAACTATTTCTCTTCTCTCGGTTTCTCTCGCTCTCTTTTTTTTCTTCTTCCTGTAATCACTGAAATAGATCGGGCCATCAATGGTGCGCTGCGGCGAGAGAGCGCGAGACAGAATCACGCCGTTTCTTATTCACGATAAAGACAAACAGAAAACCTGCAGCGCTTGTAATTGAGTAGTGTGCATCTGCTAATCAAAGCAGAAAATACATTGGAGGGAGCCCTATTCCTCTTGAGAAAGAATTATGGACGTATCCACGGAACTGTATCGCCGAGGCCGGAGAGGTAGAGCGTAATCGAGTGAACTAACACAATGAATCACTTCCCATGAGTCGCACGCGGCTTGAGACCGAGCGCTCCTCGCTGAAGAGGAATGAATGAATTTAGAGGGCGCGGGGTGAGAGCCCGTGGATTACACAAAAAAGAACCGCCTCTACGAAGCACTTGGGAACGCATGAGTTGACGACACCTCCACGGAACGGCCCGGAACACACATGCAGGCGCTGCAGCTGGAGGAGACGGAGGCAAGGAGTGAGGCGGGGATGTGATCGCCGTGGAGGGACTTGTGCATGATTCTCATTTCTATGTTAATGCAGAGCCAGGAGTAAAGTGGCGAGGTCGTCCTCTCCGCTCCCCTTTCAACGGCACTAGATTGTATGCTAATGGCCGGTGTCGCCATCAAGGTTGCAACTGTTGAACAACAAAAATGCAAGTTTTCAAAGAAAACGGGGGCTGCGCTCTTTCCCCCGTGCGCTTGGGACCTTTGTGTCATTGCATCCCGACGAAAACGCAATAAAACAAATAGTTTAACTCTCATTTTTCATGGTTAATTAAGGCCAAGGTGCAGAATTGGAAGTTTAAAAAAAAACTTCCAATGTTTGTTTGTTTGTTTGTTTTGTGAGAATAGATTTGACAAGTAAACGCTTCATTTCACAGGAGGAGATGACGACTCCGCAGGAGACACGGAGGACGAGCTCCAGAGGTAAACAGCACAAATAACCTCGGGGACGCTGTTTGAAATATTGATGTTGATTAGTTTGAGCTTCCCTGTCCTATTATTTCGTTCTTAAGCCGCCGAGTTAACCGTTCGATTTATAATTTGATTACAACTCGAGCTAAGGCGACGCCCGGTGAGATTTTTCACTCGGCTCATCTTTGGGAAGTTTCCCCACAGCTCTGCAGGATGTTTTAGGGTCTTTCACACTTTCACAGTTGTCCTCTTTTTGCATTCACCCGTTGCTCTATTCAGCCATGTTTTCCCCCAATGTTGGCGGTTACAAAACTCTAAACACACTTTTCTTTGCAGCGCTGAACAGTAGAAACGCTGCGCGGTGCTCTCAGGTTGTACATTGATTTAAAAAAAAATATATATATCTATAAACATTTGTCCACATGAGATGAGACATAGAAAACATGTTTTGCGAAGCTCTGGCATGATTAGACTTCATCCACAGCGGTCTTTAAAAGAGACGCCGATAAAATAACCAACAATCTGCAGTTTGTTTTTGGCAAAGATTTGTATCAAATAAACCCTCATGGTATTCTATTTTTTTTTATTATTTTTTTTTGACCATAGGGGCCAGTAATGGCAACATCACAACTTGTTTTATGTTTTTCTGTATTGCCTTTAAGTTCCTAGAGATACCATAAGAGTCTCAAGAGTTTTTCCTCCATATTTCCTTTCTGGCGGTGTGGTGGATTCTCGGTTTCAAGCCCGACGGAGGCGTCTCCATGCTTTGTAATGAATGTTTGTCCTTTTTTCCCCGCCACACGAGAGCCTCCAGCACGCACTGGAGCAGTTAGCAGCCGGCCGTGGAGTTGTCGTGATTCCGATCAGCGCTTTTACGCCTTGAGTCCATCTTAGTCAGGGGAGGAGGGAGCGTGCTTTTTGGTGGCAGGTTTTGGGCGCCGTACCGGACTGCCGCGGTGAAAAGGGAGCTGATTTGTTGTTTACTTGTCAAGTCTCCATCTGCACTCTCTCTAATGGCCGTGAACTTTGGGATCATGGTCGAGATAATAAAAT
The DNA here is from genome assembly GCF_963383615.2 of Lipophrys pholis. Lineage (NCBI taxonomy): Eukaryota > Metazoa > Chordata > Actinopteri > Blenniiformes > Blenniidae > Lipophrys > Lipophrys pholis. Next base: position 17,065,034 of record NC_137639.1, on the reverse strand, counting down.
CGCAGCCGTAAAATGCGTTTTTCCCCCACAAAGTGGCAGGCTTCGGTGTTTGATGAAGTGAGGAGCTCAGCCATTCAAAACAGACTCCAAAGTAGAGCGGCTGCTCCTCCATATGCAGAACTGAGAGGAGGTCAAGTGAGGACGAGTTGAAGAGTTTGCGTTTCTTTATTGTTGGGGTGCCACCACAGGGGCTGGGAGAAGGTGGACGCATTGAATTCTTTGAGCTGATTATTAATAGAGCACTCAAAGTTTCAAAATCTCAGTGTGTTCTCAGTCTCTCGATACGAATGAGGTCTACATCCCTCATTAGGGACACTGAATTGTGTGATTGCATTACCATCTCTGATTTATAGTTGGAAAAGATTTTGGTCAATGACAAATTTTTTGGGAAAAATAAGGTGGATGAACATTTCCAAATTTCTTCGCCACATGTAAACTTTGATGTCAAAATGCTTTGTCAAAACAAACTTTGTCGTTCCCAATGTGGTGAGGATGTAACTTGACAAGGCACTTTTACCCGCTGCAGCCCGTTAGTTTGTAACCGCTCGTTCAGTGTTGGTCGATACTTGTTGGCCGCTTCCAAGATGTGGTTTGGCAACATGCAGCATTGATCGTGTTTTACCGTTGAAAGGGTGGAAAAGCGTCACAAACAGAAGACGGCAGCAGCAGGGGGACGGACCGGAGTGAAGGACGAGGATCCGTATGGAGGCTCCACAGACGAAAACACGGACGTTGAAGCCGAAGTGGATCATCCCATTCCCGAGCTACCGGGTGAGTATTTTATTTTTAACCTTTTATTTTCAAGTTCCATCAAACAACAATCCATAATTTCACACGGTGCACTCCTGCACTTGCCTTCCAGACTTCCTCAACGGAAAGCACTTTTTCCTGTACGGCAAATTCCCCAACAACGAGAGGCGACTGTTGTTACGATACATCGTCGCGTTTAATGGGTGAGACAGTCATTTTCTTGTTGGAATAGAAATGTGCACTAATTTCCAAAACACAAATGTGACTTTGTGATTGTGATCAATATGCTGCTTTGCACGGCTGTATTCTTTTTCTTCAGAGAGATTGAGGACTACATGACGGAGAAGGTGCAGTTTGTTGTGACCAGTGAAGGCTGGCACGACTCCTTTGAAGACGTGAGTTCAGTCCGATTGTCTTTCTTTTCGAAGGCATTTCATTTCATCTCCCTCAAGCTGCTTTTTTGTCACCCAAAAAATTCCCTCCAATCTTCAGTGCCGAGTTCTTGTGCCCATCGTTGACTACGTTTTCCACTGTGGCCTGACATCCCCACGGTTGTGAAGAAGTCGAAGATGACGCAGGGAAAATTAATTTAGAGGCACTACACATAATATTTAAGGGCCCAATAATAATAAGACGACCAAATCCGTACAGCAGCGCCATAAAAAGCGACGAAGAGGCCAGCCTCCACTCCACATTTGATGAACCGTAAACGCAGCGCATGCTCAAATTGGGATGTCTTGAAGTGGCACTGTTTGCGAGCCGGACCTTCCAGTTGAGCCGTTTTCTCCAAGAAGTTTACATTTAGATTAATTGCTTTGAAAACCAAATTTTTTGAAAAGAAAACTGGAAAGGAGATGAGCCCTTCTAGCAAGACGGATCCCTAACACTTGAAATGCTGGAGTTCTGCTTCCGAGTAGCATATGGCAAACTGCTGCAGAGTTTTACAACTATGGTGTATAAATATGATGTATAGCAAGAATGAATACGATTAGAAATGCAGACTCCACACCAAACGTTTATGAACGTTTAGAAAGTATCACCCTACGGCCACACTGTCCTTAATGTCCCCTCATTAAAATGCAGATTAAGATGGTGTCACGCCAGTTTAAAACATTAATGAGCTTTTTATCTTCCACTCCCACAGACGGGGGACAGTTTAGTTTTAAAAGGGTTGCTGATCCAGTATACAAAGACCAAACCTGAACACTGTGATGAAGGAGCGACAGAGGGGGGGAAGAAAACCGCTTTCCAATACACAAAGGCCTCTAATGCATTTTTAGGCATGGCGGCACTTACTATCACTTTGGAAGGCATAATTACATAAAGGCACTAAAGAAAGAATTCCAGCCTTCCCGGTGAACGTTCAGCATGCTCGGGATGAAAGTGTTTTGATTATTTTAAGTGTGGGTCGTGTTGACTTGTCAACCTTTTTTTAAAAGGCCTTTTTAAAGGGTTTCATTCGGTGACACCTGGTAACTTTTCCTCTGGCTTCCACACACAGGCCCTGATGGAGAACGGCAACCTGAACTTTGTCAAACCCGCGTGGATTTACGCAATTAACGAGCGACAAAAGATGCTGCCCTACCAGCCCTATTCCGTTGTTCCCTGAACCGTGATCTGTACGTACACACACACAAACAAAAAAAAAAAAAAGAAGTGTGCGTGCATTGACGACAAGAAAGCAACAAGGAAAGCCATAGACACATTTTTACTTGTACAGATTACATTGAAGATGTAACGAATCAATTCTCCTTCTTTGTTGCCCGTTTGTACTGGATATTCATAAAGAACCCTTTTTCACAGATGTTTTTGTCGGCTTGGAAAAAAATAAACTTTTTTAAATTGTGTTTGTTGAGGTTAAGTGTTAGGATTAGTGGTAGACTTCTAGGTTCCGCTGACGAGGTTTGTTAGTCTCTCTGTCTCTCTCTCTCTCTCTCTCTCTCTCTCTCTCTCTCTCTCTCTCTCTCTCTCTCTCTCTCTCTCGCTCTCTCTCTCTCTTCCCCCCCCCTCTCTCTAATTCAGTGCATGTTCGAATCTCTCGGTCCATTCTGCTGCAGTGTGCCGCCGCTCTCCTCGCTACCTCGGGCTCTGTCTGAAAATGGGTTCTCGCCCTGTCCTGACAGCCAGCGGCACTGATAAGATTCCTACTTGTGTAAGCAGGCAAACTATAACAAGACAAACCCAAAGTCAGGTGAAAGGTGCCTGGGAGTAAATGCCAGACAGGGATGGAGGTGGGGGGTGGGGGGGGGGGGGGGGACAAACCGGTATCAGTATGTGTGAATATTTTAGAAAAGAGCCGAAGAGCTGGGGACTTTGTTTTGTTTTGTTTTTTGTTCTTTGCTTTCCATTTGATAAAAAAACACTGCGATTCCTGGTGTTGGTGGTAAAGATTGAAAGTCTGATGTTATTTATGTTTGTTGAATAAGTGTGACAACCAACTGGTGGGAAAACATGACAGATGTCTGACAGCTTTTTGTATGGTCTTTTAGAGATTTCTCCCTAATATACTCAAACACTTTTCACAGCTCAACTTGTTCCAATTCCAGACTTATTTTCTTATAGGACTTAATTATTTTGTCTAAATAAATAATAATAATAAAAAAAAGATTTTTAATTAAAATATTGTCATTTTTATTGATTAAAATCGTCTTTGTGCTCAGCTGCTCTCCATGTTTTCTTCCTCCCCTGTGCTCCCCCCCCCCCCCCCCCCTTGTGTTTACAGCTCAAGTGGCTCCATCTTCCTTTTCTTTCCTCCTCTGATCTCTCATACTCTGTCTAATTTACTTCCCCTCCTGTTTTGCGGCCCGGAGCCACTGGGTCTTCTGCTCTTCAGTCGAGGGGATTAGTATGTGGATGCGGGGCGGGGCGGGGAGGGGAGGGGAGGGCTGCTTACACGGGGGAGAAGCTGCAGAATATGTTTTTGGATTTCGAGTAAGGATCCATAAAATAGCCAAGGACCGGACTAGATTCAGCGCGATGGAAATTTACACACACTTGTAATCCACGTCGGCGCCGCTTCCTGCAACCTTGTCAAAGACACCGATTTGCTTTTCGTGAAGGAGAGAGTGCAGGGTCAAATCCGTTAGCTCTGGAATTGGGGAAAATGTGTCGCACTTAATGACATCAACCGGATCCAAAGTCATATTTCACTTAAATGGGGGCTCCGTCTCGGAGACGGCGGGGAGGGACGGGCTGCGCTCAAAGTGTCGCGTTTGACAGGTCGACCGTGGTCCGATTGCAGAGTTTCCACCTTTTTCGCTTCAATTTGACGACATCTGGGCAGATTTATTCATTGTTTTCTGCATTTTTATTTCTCTTGTGAGTCTCAGCAGTGGCTTCGTTTGACAAGCCTTGCTTACAAAGCCGACCGTCGTGCGACTCCTCGATACGAGCAGCAGTATTTGCCATATTCCAATTAAGCTGCTTTTCTTGAATGTTCATTAGTTGGTTTTGCCTTTGTTTTGTTGCTCCTCTAGCGTTTTGACACACACACACACAAAAAAAAGTTGATACTGAAAGCTGGCAGCTTCCTCATATCCAATTACAAGCCCATATTTTTTTTTTCCAATTTGTTAATTTAGTTTGTGTGTTTTTTTTTGTATTATTTTGAAATTAAACAATGTTAAAGGTGGATGTGCTGGTTACATTTCTGCCTCGTGGCAATAATATCTCTGTGTGAGCCTTTTGTGGTGCATTTCTTTGTGAAAACACAGATTTAAGGTCAATTATATTGAATATCTTTCTACCCATTATCTTCTGTACTTCTACAGCTTATGCAGTATTCTCTGTTAAGAACCGAGGCACCATTTGCATGTACTGCTTAAGGATCATTTGTATGGTTTGAGTGTTTCGGCCTTTTAAGTAGGACGTGATTTAATCTCTCCTGACATATAATACTGCAAATCATGATGGACTTTAGTGGATATGAGTCGAGAACCATTCGTCTTCTTTATCCGAGTTCGGACGGAACATCTCCAGGCTGACTTTGTTTAAAGGGCCAGAGTTCATTCTGCAGAGGTGAGCAGGTCATCACAGGGTTATCACGACTTGCTTCACACTTGAATTTTGACACCAGTTACTGGACATGAGAATTTGACAAAATGCGGGAGATACAAGTCCAAGATGGTCGGAAGCCTTATTCCCGAATTTATACTACATTAAGAAAATAAGAACAAGAACCTTAAAAGACAATATAAATATAATGGACAAAGGTAGGGTGGGGCGGGACTAGTAATTTAGAATAATCTTTTAATGGATTCTAATAACAGTGAAGTGAGGCTGAAACAGGTGAAATGTGATCATGTTTGTTTCCCAGTTAAACGATGCGCAGCAGTATTTTATACCAGACGAGTGACAGAGGTCCCACTGACCCCAACAAAATGTGCAGTAGTTCAGCCGAGTGTTGACAAAAGCATGGATTACTTCCTCAGAGTCCTGCATATCAAGAACGGACTATATTTCAGCCCGCCTCCTTGATGTGATTGTCAAGCTTGAATGTTTGAATCAAATGTGAGACAAAGGATTCTTTCATTGTGGGTTTGACATATTGTTGTTCTCGAGGCTTAACATGTTTAATACGTTACTAATATCGTCAAGACAATCAAGCAGCAGGTCGAGTATGTTTCCAAGGGCCAATAAATAGAGGACCCAAAACTGAACCCTGTGGGACACCACAAGAGAGGGAAGCGGTCGTAGAGATGCAGTTGAGTTGCCAAGGCCAACAGTGAAAGTTTCTCATCTGAACCCTTCCGAGGACAGGGTCTTGCCCCTTGTCACGACCCACTGCTCTAAACGTGAGATCAAGGTTTCATGGTCCTCGAAATGTAATGGCACCAAGACAACAGAGTCCAGAGTCAGTAGCTAAAAGAATCTCATTACGAATCCTTAAATGTGCTGAATCTGTGCTCTGCAAAGCTTAAACGTCCGATTGGAAAACCTTAAGAATGTTATTTTCATTTGAACAGTTCATTAGTTGGCAGTGAACAGTTTTTTTTTTTTTCTTTAAATGAGGTGGGGTTTTAAAATATGTAATTTTACTAAAACTTTATGGTCCAAAGTAGTCCTTTTTATCAGAGGCTGCACATTTAAAGATTACAGGGACATTTCCTATTTTGTGTTTTCCCCTGTAAACATATTTATTCACCAGGTTTTCAAATCAGAAATGAATGGGGAAAAACTCCTGCTGGGAAAAAAAAAAATAAATACCCCCCCCCCCACACACACACACACACACACACACACACACACACACACACACTTACTTTTCCTGCTGCTGCTTCCTTGAGCGGTTGTCCTGTCACACCATTAAAGCTACTCAGATAAAAGACATGCAGGCATAGGGAGAACATACTAACACACACAGAAAGTGTTCCCAAGATAAAATTGCATCTCTTCACATAAATGTTTTTCTCTCTGTCGCTCACGATTACCATTCAGTTATCGTATTATGTAAATGGGAAAGTGCGAGGCAACGCGGGGAAATATTTTACCCAGAAGGCTCTGGCGCTCCTGCAAATTCAAATGAGCAGAAGCTCCTCAGACATCGATTCTGGCTCGGATGCTGAAGTCGGGTCAGTGATGAGCTTGACTCCAGTTGAGATACGAGAGCTGGTGAAGACAAGTCTTTAAATATGTGAAGCCGCATCATCATGCAGAAGCGTTTTCTCTTCTTTTTTTTCCCCCCTCTTCTTTATTTCAGTCTGTAAGGTGTCAAAGCACACCTAAACTTTACAGAGTGGTGGATGATGTACCTACTTCTTCTAATTCCTTCTTTCTACTTTGAAATGTCAATTTGTGGACATAAATCATTACATTTTTGTTGGTAATTTAAGTCGATACGCAAATGAGACGACACGCAAGGCTAATAGAATCTGGTTATTTTCACTTCGCTTTGTAGGATTAATATTGATAAAGAACTCGACATTGTATTTCTCAAGCAGATGGATGGATGACATTGTGTTGATTTTCCTACTATCCCTAGTGGGAAGTTCAAATTTTTCCAGAAGTTTGAACTTTCCCAGTTACTCATGAATGCAACATCAGATGTTTAGAAATATTATTATTAAGAGTAAAATTTCCACAAATACAGGAGCCAACAATCAAACTACTCACTATACCCAATGACCCACTTTAGAAAATTATATATTCATTATTCCATTATATATTCTTTAATTATTCCCACATTTTGGGACTTTCCAGGTGCCGGGACATGAAAAGGAGAAGCTCTCAACAGTGCAACATTAAGAAAGAAAAAGAAGCAAATATTGCAATATGTACACTATATAGACAGTTTACTGTTGTATTACAAGTTTCAAATGTCAATAAATAAACCATGTAGCATTAAATAATATATACACAATATGGGAGAAGTAGTACATAATATTTGCAAGGTATCTTGAAATCATTGCAGAAGCACTATCTTATGTACAAGGTTGAGTACATTACTTATTAAAGCCATGAATTACTGTTACTGTCTCATCATTTATAAATGCCTCATAATATCAGTTCATGCTGTGCATAAAAGAGACACAGAGAAATTAAAATTACATCTCGCTTTGCACAAAAGAAATCTGATAAATGAAAATAGAGAACACCGGAGAAATACTCCCACAGAAATGCAAAATGAATTAAATATACAGTACAATGTGGCGTTAGAAGTAAACTAGAATTGTCAGTGTCACAGTAGAACATGGCTGTGATATAAAATACACTATGTCTAAATAATTACCACAGTTTGTTTGGGTTAAGTCTCGTTTGCAGGATTGATCTAAAGACGTCATTGCAGAACCTCAGAAACCAAACCGTGTCGATCTCACACTGAGCCAGTTGATGGACAATCTTCATTTTTACTCCGTGTGACTTCATGTTTACTCAATTTCGGCAAATGCCCTGCTCTTCATCATTTATGAATGTTGTTTTTTAGAGTTCATTATCAGTCTGGTTAGATTGGCTCTGCTGATGTGGAGCTTCGCCAGGTTGAGGGACGGTTCCCTCAAGAGATTTCGGTTCCCATCAGGTTACTGTTAATCATGACAGCGGTGTCGCGGTCTCTCCACAAAGCAGCCTGGACACGGTTTCTTCTCGTGAATTCCAACTGAATTAACGTCACAGGAGCCTTTGAAAAGCCTCGAAAGAAAACTTTTAAGTCGAGATAATCGGTCACTGCACATGAAGAAATGGCAGGATGCAGAATGGGCAGAGTTGTTAAAAGAGCAGTAAAGACGCGGAACTGTGGCGCTTCCACTTTCCGGCAGTTACAATTGACCTGATCCACTCCGACCATCCTCACTGAAGTCTTTTTTTTTCCCCTCATGTGATAATCTTGCAAATACTTTTTTTTTTTTTATTGATTGATTCCACTTATTTTTGTTGTTTTTTTTATCGTATTTGACACTCCTGAAACATAAAATACAAGTCGTCTGTGTCTCTGTCGACACGATCAATACTGATGCTAATATTTGATCTGTTGCCTGTAAGGTCGGCTGGTTCATGGCAGAAGGGGTCTGGGGTAGTTTTAGGTCGCATGTCACATGGCCTCCATGATATGAAGGGAGGATTTAGGACCCTTACGTGAGTGAAACTCTGCTTTGCTTGTAAAGCTCGTGCACATTTTGTGCAATAATCAAAAAACATCGACCAAAGGAATAAATAGAAGGCAATGAAAATAAAATTGAAATGAAGTGCCAACCTTCACTAATTCATTGCAACTTCAAGTTTTTGCAAAGAAAAGAAAAATGAAAAAGAAATGACCTAGAGGAAAGAAATGTTGCAGGTGAATCGGTTTTAATCTACTTTGTAAATAAAAGCTCATCGCACCTGTAAAGAAATTTTTGGGGGGATTATGGGTCTACCTTGGCACGACCTTCGGTTACAAGTCTGACAGATAACATCTAACATTGAAATGAGACGTCAAATTGTAAAGCCATTTGCTTGGAGGAGATTGCAGATATTTGTAGAAAAGTTAATAAGACTCTTCCTGGACTTTGCTTCATAAAAGAAGACCGGTTGCTTCACCTAGAAGGTCCCCCCACCCCCCCCCCCCCCCCCCCCCCCGAACCTCTCATGAATAGGTCGTTCTGTGTATAATAGTGAAAAACAGCTTCAGGAATAAATTAGATATTTTAACCTTTTTGCCTTAGAAATTGGTTATCCTATTAAATATGTGCCCTTTTTTTTTTTCCACTCGCAAACAGTGAACCCAGTTACGCATTACTCAGTAACGCGTTACTCTCATATGACCACTTTTTTCAGTAATGAGTAATCTGACGTGTCACTATTTCTAAACCAGCAATCAGATTAAAGTTACTTCTCCAAGTCACTATGTGTTACTGTTGTTTCTTGTCTGTAAAGACGCTTTCTTAAGAAACGGAACCGGGCACACACACACACACACACACACACACACACACACACACACACACACACACACACACACACACACACACACACACACACACCCACACCCACACACACCCACACCCCACACCCCACACCCACACCCACACACACACACACAGTTTCCTCACCGTGCTCTGCTGCTCACTTGACCTGCCCCCTTCTCCACTCTCAGCCAATCACAGGGGGTGCTGATGAAAGTAACTCAAAATGTAACTTGTAATCTAACGTAGTTACTTTTAAAAACAAATAATCAGTAAAGTAACTACATTACTTTTCAAAAGAGTAACTAGTAATCAGTAATCGCATTACTTTTTTCAAGGTAACTGTGGCAACACTGCACTTTGTTACCTTTTCAATCCACTGACGCACTTTTGTCTTTGTTCTTCATACTAAGTTCACCAGATGAAGTTTCACATTTTTAAATACAAATTCACACAATGCCTGTGAATGTTTGATGAAAAATGTTTGTTTTTTTACCCGGGCATACTTGATATTTTCTGATAAAGGAACAATTTGTCATCACTAAAGGTTAAATAGTTCCACACTGCATCAGACGTTTGAAAAGGGAGCCTTTGAGGGAGAACGGAATCAAGGTTTGTCCCAATTCTTCTACTTTTACATTAAAAGTAAGCTCAGTGTCTTAAACGTTATAATTGTATCTCAGTCAACATCAGAGTTGATGAGGAAAAAAGCATTTTTCTTTCTTGATTGTTACTGTATTTAAGTGTTTAATATACACTTTTCATTTATCTGTACTTTACTTGAGTAAGCATGAATATAGACTAGATACGGTCCTATGCAAAAGGAGAAGATAATGGCTCTTTTAAATACAAATTTTATAGATACATGGGAACACATGCATTAAATGTACAGTCTAAACACACATGCAATGGGAACACACGTGTAGAGGTAAGGTCAGCGGTGGAAGGGGGTCTGCGGGGGTTAGAGGTCAAAAGGGAGACAAAAAAAAGAAGCTTTTGCTCAATCTGCTGGGTTTGGTCCTGAGGCACCCGAAGCGCCTTGAGCCGAGTGTAAGGAGGCATAGAAGACGCTGTGAGCATGACGCAGGCAACGTTTTATGAAGTGTATTCACTCTGAAATAGAATACATACGATTACAAGGAGGAAAATGATTAAAATCAAAGTGAAAGTTTGATTGCTTGTGTGCGTGTGTGTGTGTGCGCGTGTGTACATGCATGTGTTTGTCACGTGCGCCATAAAAAGACACTCCAGTCTTGGTAAAAACTCGGCAGAACCTCAAGCTATGAAAAGAAAAAGTATCAGTCATTTACATTGTTCACGTGAGAACAACCAGTTCGACCGATAACTCTATTAACAGTTAAAGTCAAATAGAGGATCTGAGAGTAGCAAAAGATGTATAGCTACCTAAAGGTGGGGGGGGGGGGGGGGGGGGGGGGGCTTCACCTGGAGCAGGCTTCATGCCTGGTCAGTTTGGTGCAGGTGGCATTAGGTAGGGTGGTATAGATTGGTGTCAGGTGCATGTAGTTGTGGGTCTACTGCTCTAGATGGCTGTTGGTACAGGTCAGGTCTGAATAATTATTTTAACAGAATAATGGTCTTTGCATTTCACGTTATCACCATCGTTTGTGGTGTTCTCAATATAATTGATAAAACAAATCACACGTTTATGCTCCACCCCCTAAAAGACCTAAAGCCAATAGTATTGCAGCATGTCTGCAACAAGAACAGCTGGTATTTTTTTGCTGCAAAGATAAACAACAGAAACTGTGCAGACTCTTCCAGGTCTCCCATTAACCGCTTCCATTCGCCGTCCCCGGCTCCTGTGTCGGGACTCCCTGGCGCGCTCAGCACCCCGCGCCGCACCGCACCGCGCCGCACCGCCTCCGGCCAGAGGAGCGGAACAGTGACCACCGCGCACAGAAAGAGAGAGAAGGAGGGCTTAAGGTGGGAGGGCTGGTCATAATTGGGACGCGGCTGCCTGGCAGATAATTTGTCGGAGAGGCGCGCGGAGGAGCGGAAAGCAGAGGGAGGAGACGGGTGAGTAAACAAGACTTTTAGCGCGTGTCTGCGTAATTTAATATTGGAGAACCCCCGGAAGACTCTATTTATCACGCAGGAGACTTGTTGCTGTCTTTAAATGAGAAAAATTGTATACATGAGTACTTTATCCTGCTGTATTTGTGGAAATGCCTTTTTTCTTCTTTATTTAGGAATACAATGTTTTGGCTTTTGCGCCAATGTACTGATACATAAAAAAAAAAAAAACATATATACATATGTATATGTGTCTATTTTTTCCCCAAGAAGCTTCCAACTAGAATCAATTAAGCCATATATATTTCAAGCATATATTGTTATATTCTTCATATTCTACCGTATAAGCCACCTTTATTGTAAAGAAAAATAGTATCTCATAATGTTGCATATTTTTTTAAAAGATCAAACGGTTGCTTTTTTTTTGACTTTTGTTAATTTTGAAATAGATTGTTTGTTTATAGGTTTGTTTATATGGCATGATTCTAGAAATAACTAACCAAACCATTTTTCTAAACCTACCTACCCGTCATTGTTTACAAATGTAAGCTCCTAAGATGTAACCTACAGTCTAAAACTGCATATGAAATTCAATACGTGTATTTATTGGAGTATATATAATTATGGGAGTGCTGGTAGCGGTCATTGTGAGCATTGTGTGTTTGATAATAATACAGGTGGAAACATACAGTAGGTGATGAATGGCTTATTATAGTGTTGATCTGAAAATATCTTTAATGATATAGAGTGAATGCCACAACTTGAATTGATGTTATATTTCTCCATGATAATGTCTGAGACACTGGGCTCTGATGTCTTTTACACCTGGAATTTTGCTGATTATTTTTCTTTGAGCTTTTACTCTATTACTCATGCTATTCTTGATTCATTATTGCATGAGCCCTGTGTGGTTGTTCTGTCCTTCAAGAGATGTATCTGTAATATTGTATGTGTGATAAGGATTAGTGAGCATTGTGTCCACCGGGACCTTGAATGTAATAATGCCTCAACAGAACACGTCAAAGTGCAGCAAAAGACATTAGCTTTTTATGAAGGTCTCATTTGTGTGATAGTCACTGGTGCATGGCCACCTTGTTGTAAAGTGCCATTTTGCTCCATTCTCTCAATACCGGCACAGCCAAAGGACACCATTTAAGTCATCCGGAGAGGGGAAAAATATAAGATTTAGAAAGGCAGAAGGTGCCTAATTGTCAGTGGGACATGTGGTTAAGTATGTAAATAGCTGCCAACCATGATTATATTAACGCCTTAAATGTTTGTACCATCTGTGGAGGCTGATAAACTGTTACTGACTTGGACTCATTATGGAATTCTCTCTCTCAGCGAGTAGAGAGAATTGCCCCAGCTTTGGAGTTGTCGGTTTGTTATCCCACACCGCACACAGGCACTCGTTCCTCAACAGTCGGGGTGTAATTGCTTTTTAGTTCTGCTTCAAATTCAGCCTGGCCTGCTCCGGGCTCGCACGCCGCTTGGAAGTGACTTCCGAAAGGCTCCGGTGTCTCTTTTTAAACAATAAGAAAAAGATGCCAGACTGCTGTCTAAGCTATAGGCGGTTGCGGTTGATCCCGGAGCATCTTCTTGCATGGCTCGTGTGGAAGCGATTCCCCCTCAGCATGATAATCAATTGATTGCGAACGTTAATCACATAAGCAACTCTTTTCATTTTTACAAGGTATTACAAGAGAAAGCGTCATCGATCTGATCCCGGGCTGACTGCCTGTAAACATTTATTCCTTTTTCATCGTCGTATTGGCAGATTTCTTTGTGAAAAAGTGGCTCAGGCAGAAAGTTTTATGGACAATTGTCATCTCGGTGTCTTGCCTGGAATTCAGCACATAAAACAAGAGAACGTTTCCCCCCTCACCTCACAGTGTTACTTTATTTAACCAAGAATTCTCCATCTCTAATGATGTGAAAATGAAATCTCTCCTCCTGTCCCTTCCCCTCATTCAGCAACACAGGGAGCCATGTAAGTGTAATAAGAGGTGTCAAAATCGCAGTAAAAGACTCCTCACTATAATTGGATTCATGTTTTTTGCACTAGGCGTTGATTGAGCTTATTTCAGTAGTCGACTCATTTCTAATCAAAAAAAATAAATAAAAAATGCTCCTGGATTTTTCTGCATATGTCCTGAAATTTTATTACAAACTAAAAAAATAAAAAAAAATAAAAAATCACCAGCTGCTTGTTAAAAACTTGCAGGTTGGAAAAAAGTAACACGGTGACTACTGGGAGTGATTGAGAGTAAAGGGGAATGAGAAAGCGAATATTTTCTTGCTGCTTTCAGCAGAGGGCTGATTACAGCGGAGCTGAACATCCTCATCATTCCCAGTGGTGGAGACTCGTTGCTGGCTATTGCTGAGAGGAATGAAAGATTTATTGCCGGCCAGCTCATAGCCTCGGTGAAGCTGGGTTAAGTTTGAAGGAGTGATTTCGAAAAGCTTCTCCCTCTGCCTTTCTCCTCTCTTCTTTTCTCTCTCTTGTTGTCTTTGTCTCTCGCTCTCTCTCTCTCTCACTCTCTTTTTTCCAGCAGTGTTGCGGGCAAACAAGGCCAAGGATGTAATAGACCTGTCAAGTGTCTCCACAGACAAGCAACAGAGGAAGAGAAACAAGAGATTGGACGGCGGGAGGAGAAGGAGATAGGAGAAAAGGCTGCATGGTGGATGTTAATGAAAGGAAAGTCAAGACAAAAAGTGTGTCTGACAGCATGAGGATGACCAAGTGAGACCTAAGTTCATGATTAAAACATCATATCCTCAAAGGGACGGCAAGAGACTAAAGAAATTATATCTGGAATTGCAGAGGAAATGAAACGTTATTTATGATTTTAGTGTTGTCAAAAGCAGATCGAATGTTTAATTTTGTGGCTTGAGGTTTCCTCGTTTTACAGATGTTTTTCATATTTGAAAAATGAACAGACTAAGACCGGATTAGACTCAACCCATGCCATTCGATTGGAAAGGCTGGTAAATTCCCATGTGAGGAAGTGTCTCGGTCTTCCAAAGTGCCAAAGGAACAGTTAACAGCAGGACACACTCCCAGGTCTGATCAGCCTGTGGTGGGCCTGCCATCACAATACACCCTGTATTGTGATGAATGGCCGAAAACACCTGATGATGCTGAGGTACACAACTGACCATGTTTCCTAGCCTATAGCGGCCTGTTTCAACAATTCCCCATGGAATCAGGAGTGATGCAATACCAGGGACTGAAACATCTAGAGCTTTCATAAATTCAGTGGAATTTCACATAGAGCAGGTATACCCCGTGACGTCAACAGTCATAACCTCTTCAAACTTATTAGCTAATAGCATTACCATCGAGGTGTGTTTCTGGAAACATGCTAAAGGCTGCAGGAGGTTTGCATGTTTATGTTGTTCATGTTAGATTTTGTAGAAAGCAGCGGTTCCACAGTTCATTATACCGCTATGCATCAGTGTCTCTTCACTTTAAGATGTAATAAGAGACAAATGAAGCTTTAGACTCTGGATTTGCTGATTTGAATCCCATTTCACCGCGACGGGTCTGTGGACATGGCCAACAACCTTCAACTGCTCAGGTCACATCAGGGAGGGACTCCAGCATCCAGTTGGGTCCGAACATCTGGATTACCTCATTTGACCGGGTGGTGCATAAGCGAGCAGCTGGAATCCTCGCCCATATGAGAAAAGTGTATTAAATGTGAACCTTTACAGGGTGAACTTGGATTATTCTTGCATTAAACCTGAATGAATATTTTAGAGTTGTTAAGTAATTGGATGTTATTGTGCTTTGATTTGAGCAATCTGGCCGACTTAAGACCAGAGGTGTTTGAACGTGGCAGTTTGACACCGCGGATCTCACTGACAGAGACGACACTTTTAGACCGTTTCTAGTTTTGTTGTTTCTTGAATGCTTCTATCCTTGCATCTTTTTTTATTTTTTATTTATCTCCTCTCTCTCTTAAGTTATTTCCAAAACATCCAACTCTCACCTTTCTTGATGTTTTCTAACTGCTTCGAAGAATTTGAGAGCGATTTTTATGACTCATAATTGCGCTCTGCTGTCCTCGCAATGAATGCAAAGTACAAAGTAAATCAAGGTTCTAATGAGCAGCCAAAGGACTTTCATCAGCGTGGCGGCGGATTATTTCACAGCTTATAAAACATCTGGCCCATGTTTCCACTTTGCTGCTGGTTGTTTAAAAAGATTGTTTCTAGGAACACCGACGAATGAGCTGATTAGACATTTTGGATGCAGCCATGTGTGCAAAAAGCTGAAATCTCATTTATTTAGTTGCTTCTTAACTGTTGTGTAACTTGGATTGGGGTTGGCCGTGTGAAACGCTCCTCTCATCAGCTCTGCGGTTTGCTGGATACAGATAATGGAGGGGACACATTTACGGTCTGAATTCCGTTGCTTTCTGCCACACTCATTCGCTATTTGCAGACAAAAAAATGAATGTAAATGTAAATTGTTGGTCACCAGGAAAGAGAGTAACGCATTTAAAAGTTCTCGGTTTGAAACTTGTATGAGGATGTTTTACTTTCTCTCAGCCTTCTCTCTCTCGTTGAATCTGTTTGGTATCCTGTTAAGAAGTGAACTCGCCATCACTCCTCTTAACTTATCTTTTCTGCCTTTTTGTGTCAAGATTGGCCTAAAATGTCCCTCCTTTCCCTCTGGCAGGTAAAGTTAGGGGAGCTATTTCTTTTTGATCCTTTTAGATGCAATCCGAATACCCGGCAACAAACCTGTTCTTCTATAACTTTCCAAAGTTGGTAAATATTGCTAACTTATATAACTTTCCATTAAGTGTGAAAATTACACGCATCCTTCATAACTTACAGCTTGAAATGAATCTTTAAAGATAGAGCTATATATCGTTTGGTAGATTTCTGTGAAATATGTTCTCATGTGGGTTTGGTTGGGGGATGCTTTGTAATTAATCACTTAATTTGTAATTATTCTGATCATGTGAGATTTGTCAGTGACCAGATTAATTGCGTTGGAATGAGATACAGGACCTAAGCAACAGGCGACGATCCATAGTATTTTCCATAACGTATTATTTATGATTATCATACAACAACAATGGCTGTGCACTTGAAATCTGAAACTTACACAACACAGGCTGATTTAGATTTTTTTTTTTTGTTATTAATGCAGTTTTAATTTGCAGTGATGACACATTGATTTTTGTCCATATGGTGATTTGTAGACATGCAGGTCCTCTACCATCCAACAAGCGGCGCTGCAGCCTCCTCTGCACCATTACTCTCCACAGTATCGGGTGTCTCAGCTGACTATGGCTGGAGTCAGGATTCACCCCTGGACAGGACGCCAGCCAATCATGGGACAAACATATAGAGACAGACAACGATAATCACACACACTCATGTAGACCAAATAGCGTCTAATGCAGGTTTTCTTGGACCGTGTGAGTGAACCATAACACATGATACATGTGTACACAGCAAGAACTTGTAAAACTCCACACAGGAAGATCCCCGAGGCTAATCTGAACTAGAAGTGGAGACATTCTCACTATGACATGAGAGTACTAACCAATACGCCCCTATGCAGAGTGACAGTCAAAGTCAAATCAGTAAACCAAAGATGTCGTGCAATGTCCCAAAGCTCCTCTACGTTTTGCACAAGAAATATTCGCAACCGCTTTTTTTAATCATATTTCTGTGATTTCCCTCTACTTACCAGCGTTAGTTTGGAAGTAATCGAAAGAAATGCGAAGGTAACCGAGTGGGGTCACATCGAGCCTCGCAACCACTCGACTTGAGGAGAGTCCTCTCAGTTTCACAGCAATACTCGTCCATATTTCTCCAAAATGTGTTTTTCATGGCGCACGTAGAGACGAACATGGCTTTTATGGTGAATAAAAAGTAAGAAACTCAGCCAGACAAACTGGACTGATGGAGAGGGAGATCTCAGTGTAATATGTTTTACAGTCATCGAGCGAGAGGAAGCGGAACAGACAGTAAAATCACCTTTTTATGTGTTATTTTCAGCCGAGCACGTCCTTAACACCCATCTCATAAAACCTGACCTTAAGAATTACATCTGAGAAACTCGGATGGCATTTGTAGGCGTGACCTCAGGGTGCCCCCCCCCCCCCCCCCCCCGCTGCAGCACTTATGTATGCACGCTTTAAGGTGTGTACACACAGTTACGCGTGCGTACGTGCGCGTGTGAGTAATTGATGTTAACAGGGATCACTGCAACCCTGCTCTGAAAGGAAACCAATAAACTGAAGTTAATAATAGCCTTCCCCTCACAATCAATAAAAGAAATGCCCCCGGTCCCACGTTACTTATGGAGCAAGTGCCAGGCGGAGCCAAACAGGATCACCTTTTTTTATAATTAAAACCTCTTGAGATTCACTCTGGTATGCTGCCGTGACTTGGACTGTGTGAAAATGTTTGCATGTTTAGCTTCACATTCCAAATCCTCTTGATTTTTCTTTCATAGTCAAATGGGAAAACCTGATGAAATAATGTATGATATAAAGAAGCAGATAAAACTGTTTTATTGCTCAGATAGTGTATCGAGTTAATCTGCTTTAGTGAATTAAGGTGCAATCTAAACTGAATATACAAGTGATTTTCGTTTAGAGCGTTGTCAGGCAGAGCACATAAGTTAAAATAACCAAGTCAGCCCCGACCATGTCTGGGGGGAAAAAAAGAAAATAGATCCTAGTTTATGGTTGATGTATTTTCTCTCTGGAGAAACCCAATTAAACATTTCTCGCCGACATCAGCAAACATTTCCATGTTGAAAACCCGTAAATATGAAGCTGTTTGCATTTGAAGAGTTAAACTCCTGCACAGTGAAAATTTTGTTTAAACTGCACAAGCAGACATGATGACTGATGACATGATTTTCTGTCCCTGTTTAACCTGCAGACGGTTCTGCCGAGCTGACACCAGGGAAAGAGCAGGTTGACAGGCTTAGAGAATCATTTCTCTTAATATTCAATGATCGTGCTGCAGAATCGAAGTTGAATAGTTTCAGACAGCAATTACAAGTTCAACCCTTTATAATGGAAGCAACCATATTTGGTCGTTTCTGGATTTCTTCCTGTAGAATCTGAACTGAAAAGATAAAGTGGTGCTGGATAGAGAGAAATGTGAAGCATATTATGGTTATTTGAAAAAGAAGACACTTGAACAGATTGAAGATATGGGAATGATACTTTCCATTTGATAGGTGTGATATAACTGAAACATTCAGTAATACGACAAAATAATCTCTCGAACATCTCATTGTGCTTTATTAAGCCTAAAATGATCTGTCCTTGATAATGAGTGGGAGTAAAACAAAACTGCACAAGAGGAAAATTCCTCTTCTGCATAAAAACTGAAACTTCAACAAAGTTAACACAAATTTGATTATGTTCTCAATTTGTCTTCTGTTTTAAAACGTCAAAGTCTCACAAAATATGTCTCGCTGGTTTTTGTCAAGGTAAAATTGTAAAGAATAAAGTGGCACTCTCACAATTCTACTCGTTTAACCAACATTGTGTGGCCGGATTAGGCGTAATGTTGTTTCAGACACTATTTAGAGTGTATTAGAGCAGCTTGTGGATTATGCCACACTCAACAAATTAACATCGGAGAAAAAGCTCAATTAAACAGATGCTCAATAGTTCCAGTAAAAACAACAACTAGACATTTTTATGGATTAAAAAAAAAACAAATGTGCCCTGACGGGACATGAAAAGTGGACATATCCGGGCAAAAGAGATACGTCTCCTAATGATTTAGACGCCATGTGTTTTATGCATTTTAAGCCATATTTGATTATGTGCGTTGTGCTCATGAAAATAGTGCAAACATCCAAAAAGTAACGTTTTGTCTACAAACTTTATCTGAAACTAATACTTGGTGTTGCAGCTGATGTGAAGAAATGAATGTAGAACCTTTTATCGATTTTTTTATCAAATGGAAAAGACGTGGGGAGATATGAGACCTGGAAGATGTGTTCATGGTTGTTTTCCTCCTTCCCTCCATCCAAAGCCAGCTATCTATGGATGGAGGCAGGTTAAACCCCAGAAAAGTCATCAGTCCATCATAATCATTAACTTATCAAATACGAATGGATTATATTATGCGTCTTTCTGACTTAAAAAGCCATTTAATTTAAAAATGTCCTGAAATATCTTATATCAAGATTACCCCTTCCCTACGAAGGGTTTCAGACACCTAATTAACTTGATTGAATTTAGCCTGCAGAGGCTTGACTCTATTCCAATGTTGACTCAAGTCCATGTTTGACATATTCTCAAGTCTTCAATTTAACAATCACATGCCTCTTTAATGAAGAGACATTGGATTGGAGACTTGCAAGTCAATCCAACAGACGTGCACAGGGATCAGAACGCAAAACTCCACTGACCAACGGAGTCAAAAACCTGTCGGTGTTCTGTTGCTGTGCCCCCTTTTTCCCGGCCCGTCGTCCTCTTTGACAAACACGTCCTCCAACAAAGTAGCGGCAAATGCGACACATTTATTCATGAATGTCTTTTCAAAAGTTAGATAAGGCAAAGTCAAGTAAACTGGAAGCCGGCCGCTCTCCCCGGTGTGAAAGTCTCCCTCATTTATTCTCTTGGAGGAATCACCATAAAAGTTACACGACTTTGTTTTGATTTCACATTTACGTTTGCATAGTTTAGAGCTCCCACACATCGCTCACGCTTGTTGTTCTTCGATCATTATTTTTGTGATAATGGTTCCTGTCAGCACATCAATATGATATTTCAATATTTGTTGTGTCTTTTGTAGACATTTATTTATATATTCTATCTGCCACTTAAATGTCACAGCCATTTCTGTGTGTCTCTTCTGACTTTCATAAACTAAACTGAACGTTGTTGTTTGTTGTTGTCTTCTGCTGACTTAAACTGCATTGTGTAAAATCCTTTGTCCTCGCCTGCGCTCAGTTCTTGCGTGTCAAAAAGCTCCTTCCTGGTCCGTCTCTCTTGTCTTCGGGGAATCTCTCACTCTTTTGATGTCTCTGAACACTGACAAAACTGGGAGGAACTCAAGATAGGTTCAGATCCACACATCCGACTGATGAAAAGTGAGTTTAGTTTTGAAGAAAAATGATTTTAATCGTATTTTTGATGCCACAGCGATGAGTCTGCGACGTTGAATGACAGGAAAAGATAATCAAGCAGCTTATTTTAGCAACCATTATTATTCTAAACTATTATTCTGTGGTTTTTGTCTTTAAAATTCAAAACAAATGCTTGTCTCAGTTTATTTGCCTGCGTTTGATCGCCAGTGGAAAATATTTACATCGCCTGTGATCAGACAAACTATTCCAACATATAGTCAATAAATCATTCAAAACCCTCCAGATTGACTTTGATAAATACGTTGGTGTTTCCTCCGATTAATAAAAATGCACCTCAAAACATTGCAACCCTCTGAAAAAGTTCATTTTTCAACTGATTCACTTTAAACAGGGAAATGTCTATATATATTGTAGATTGAGCAACGAGAACAATGTGACCTTATCAGGCGAATTCTTTTTCAGCCAAAGCCATAATTATCCCAATTATAATTTTAAAAAAAAAAAAGTTTCTTGCAGTTAATATGTTGGGATAGTTGAAATAACTGACAAAACAATCCACTTTTTAATTACATTCGACTAGTTTGAGATGCACAGGAGCAGTGAGTTTTCGTTTTGTCATCCGGCTTCACTCCTTTTGGAGGCTTGAAAGCAGATCAAAGTGCATTTTTCCTGCTGAAATCCTCTATGTCCCCCCCCCCCCCCCATCCCCCGTCGGGGCAATTGAACTTGACGGTTAACCCCCCAGAAATGTGAGTCCTCACCAACTCCTGCGCTGAATCACATTAATATCTAACCATGCCAAATCAATGTGCGCGCCAGAGATGGTAATGTCCTCCTCGGGCGCCGTGGTCAGTGGTGCGAGGTCAACAGGTAGGAGAGCAGAAAGAGGAGATTATTGATTTGTTAAGCTCCATCCCCCTTGGATATGTGTGGATTAGCGATGCCGATCGGGGGCGGGTGGCAGGACTGAGCGGGGTTATGGGGGCAAAAAATCTCACTGAATTCACTTATGACCTTGAGAGAAACAGTAAAGTTCACACGGAGATGGTGCAAATGACGAGCTGCTCTCAACCCGCTGTCACCGCCTGAATATTTTATGGAGCCTTTTCGCATGCTATTATACCGGCTGTTTGTTCCAGTGTATCAGAAGAGAGCCATGGAGTGCGATAAGAGCGCTTCTCATAGAGCATCCTCATGTCTTGCCGCAGAAACTCATTAGTGTTTAGTAGCGGGACTCACATCCAAGAAGTTGGAACACGACGGAGCAGCGTGGCGGTGTAGTGTTTGGCGCTTTCACCGCACGGCAAGAGTATCCCAGTTCGATCCTGTGCTCAGTGCTTCTCTGTGTGGAGTTTGCATGTTTTGCCCCCACATGGGTTTTTCTTCCTCCCACATCCAGAGAAGATGTATTCCCAGTCATTCATATCCATTCTCATATTTGTTCTGCCCTGTGATGAGCTGGCGGCCAGTCGAAGATGAAATCCGCTCATAGCTGATATTCAGTTGGGATCTTCCAGTGATTCCAAGCATCGTTGTCATGTGAACGAACACTCAAAAAAGCAAAGAGAGTTTTTCATTTCTGCTTCAAAATGTGTGAACAGGGCCTCGGTTAGATTCTGGGCTTTTCTGTGCGTAGCTGTGTTCTCAGCGTGAATTAATTCTCTGGGTACTCCTGTTTTTTTTACCCCACTGTCCTAAAAAAAAAAAAATGTGCAAGAAAAACTAGACGTTTGAAGACAGAGAGAACACTCTTTTTAAATGCAACACACCAAATGCAGCCAAAAACAGAAACAGTGAAGCTGCACAATCTCCTGGAGATTTTCAGTTCAGCTGTGGATTGCACAGTCTGCCTTCATACTCTTTTGAATTTGAAGCGTTAACATGTGGCCACAACTATTTGCTTTGTTAAACTCATAACAGTCGAATGATACAGTCACTTATTAAAACATCCTCATCATCGTCGCTTTGACAATAGGCCAGAAGGTCCTTTACCGATGGATTCTTGAATGAAGTTGTGCATTTGTATTTCTCCTTGCATCCTCTACTTTCTCCCTCTGAAGTCAGCCCACATCTTTACCTTAATGCTTGTCGTCTGAGGCTCAGCGGCGCGTCTGCTTAAACAGCAGATGCTGTTTCTTGTGAACGAGACATCCGTCAGGCTGAAGTTCTGGCTTTTGATTTCAAAACAAACAAACAACCCGAACACTGTCATTCTGGAAACAGTCTCCTCAGATTTGCTCAAAATCTATTTCAAATACAAGTATTCAGGCTTCAAACGTTTAATAGCCCGGGCCTGTTTTCAGCTTCAATGAGACAACCGAGATAAAACGGAGTATTTACAAGTTGATCTGGCGAGGAAAAGGACGCCTGAGACGTAGCGAACGTATTGCGTTGTTAATCCTAATCCACTTCCTAACACTTCATCTTTATTCTCCAACAGTATATATTTCCACTTCCCTCCCTCTCTACCCACGAATAACCCCGACAAGCAGGTGTGTTGGACAGTTTGCGTGTTAATGCCCAGAAGAAATGTCCTTAACTCACTTTTCAGAGTGAATTACATCAACTGTTCATGTCCTCAAGACACCATTTAACTACAAAACTGCAATAAAGAGAATAATCGTTAAAAAAAACCACAGCAATTTTCCCGATCCATTGCCAAATTGAATATTTGTGTTCTCAGGGATGATAATTTAATAAGTTGACTTTTTTGTCTCAATCCCTTAATATGATCACTCATGGCAATTTAATTGAATATTAAATAAATTAAAAGAATATTTGTGGGGTTTTTTTTTAGGCATATTTTACATTGAACGACGTATTTCTATTCTAAGTGCTGTCAGTAATTATAATAAACCTCAACTGCCATAATAAAAGCGTACAACAAACTTAATAAGTTATTGCTATCAAACTACAACTTCCCGATCTTTTATTTAATATTACTCCGTCTCCTATGTCCGCAGACTTCACACAGAAGCAAAGTGATAAACTCTTCAGTTTTTTTATCCTCTTGATGAAAACAGTCCTCGGGCTGCAGTTTTTTTTTATTAGCTGAATCCTTTTTTTTTCTCCATAATATCTCATGAGAGCTGACGTTATCAGTTTATGGCAGCTGTTTCTTGTTATTTATTTCTGAATTCATTTCTGGAAGAAATTTGTTGGAAAGTTGGACTTTAGTGCAGAACATTCAGTTTCCCTTGTGGAGCGTCTGTAGTGATGTACGTGCAGTTGGAATATAAAAAAAAAAAATGAGTGATGTCCGAAAAGAGCTCAGCTAATGTGTCACGGCAGCAATAATACAACTGAAGTACAGCCGATGACGTCCTACAGACAATCAAAAGTAATGTGAGTTACTTGTTCATATATGTAACTATTGGAACATTTATCTTTTTCAGTAAGTGAAGTTGGTAACTCCGAGAGAGACTAGTTGAACGTCTTATTAAAACACAGGTTGCAAAGTGGTGTTGCACTCGGCTTATTCTACCACAAACAAACATTGCATGTCAATTTGTTTAACAAAAGATTTAAATAAAATGTATACCTTCTATTCTATTTCAGTATTAACATTTTTGAAATATCCTATGTGCAAATATGGACCTTATTACGTAAACTTCCTAACATAAAACATTCCCAACGCAACCTTCCTTAAAGTGCAATTATCATCGTCATCGTCATCATCTTCATCATCATTGAACAAAAACTGTTGTCCGTTTCTCTTGTGACAGTATAAAACCACACAATAATCTAAAACCCGAGGTGAATCATCAGAACAACTCACTGCATATAACATCAAAATAAATGAGATGGAACAAATGCAAAAAGAATGAAATAAGATCAATATTGAGATAATAAAAGCCGTCCACTTCTAGGCACCCCCCTTCACTCATCAGGGAGGTGTTATAAAATATGGGTTCACAGGCAATATCAGACCGAGGAAGAGTGAATGATCCTCCCTGTATTTACAGAGCCATAACAGCTCCCATTGTCTGGTGAATAGCCCAAACTTTTAAATCCATATATTCTATGTGGGAGGATCTGTTCTGAACCATTTTGTGATTACACACTTTAATGAAGAGGTGAGTGGGTTTTATAAAAGAATAATTCCCATACAGAACTTCCCTTCAGGCCTGCAGGTGTTGCTCCCATTAACAGCACTGTGGGGTTTCGTAGAGCTTCAACTACTTTTAACCAGAAGGTGTTTGGTCAAAATATATGTGTTTGCAATGTGTGATGTTAAAAGTTGAGGCGAAGCAGTTTCTCCACCGCGAGCCGGGATAAATTGTCGCTACAATCTCTGTTGCTCTAAAGCAGCGGTTCCCCATCTGTAAACCTTTCAGTGATCATTGAGGCCTTGCTGCCCTGAACTTGTCAAAATTAGACTTTTATCTTGTAAAAAACAAAACAAACAAACGCATAATAAGACACTTTGTGCGATCCAGAGCAAGGCCTGCTAAACTGTTCATACCTGTGATTGTAGAGGGAGTCGACGGCCTTTTGGGGAGTAAATCTGTTGGAAACTCCTGCCGTAAAGAAGCTTCTTCAGATTATGTGGATTATACAATATACTGTATAAAAAAAAGCCCCTCCTGTCTATTTTCACTTTATTACTTTAACTCAAGTCACATTTCATCAGCTAATCTGACTTTATTTGTGCAAAATCCTAATTCCAGCAGTTGTTTCCCCCTTCATGATTTTCTGTTGGATCCTTGTAGTTTAATCTTTGTAGCACCAAAGACTCCAGAGAAAACCGGGATGAGATGTGCAGAGTGTCTTTAACTGTCTTCCAGTGTGAAGCCATGTGACCTTGACGGTGAACGTGTGTGTGTGTGTGTGTGTGTGTGTGTGTGTGTGTGTGTGTGTGTGTGTGTGTGTGTGTGTGTGTGTGTGTGTGTGTGTGTGTGTATAAAAGCAGAGGGCTTGAAGGGCTTGGTGTTTGAATCTGCGTCCTGTGTTTGGTGTCCTGCTAAAGTGTCTCTCTGAGGTGAAACACAGTTTCAGTCCTGTGCCACAGCCTCCGTCACCTTTTATCTTGTTGTTGCTCCAAAGAAGAAGCCGGTCTTTGTTGGCTGCGTTGAAAAAGCCGGATTGAAAACACGGCGAGCCATGAGCCTGTAATTATTTTGCTCTTCGTCTCTTTGTGTCGTCATTTCTCAGCCAGGTCATGTTCACTGGAGCAAGACCATGACTCCGCTCAACAAGTCAGGCGAGGCTTCCTCCTCCTCCTCCTCCTCGTCCTCACTCTCCTTCTCTGTCCCCTCCTTTGAGCATAACTTCTCCATCCTTGTCACCCACGATCCCTCCTACTCCGAGTCCTTTCCCACTCCCGCCGCTGTGCTGACGTCCTCCAACTGCACCAGCTCGCCGCCGTCCCCGTCGCCCCCATACAACTTCTACGCGGTGCTGTTGGTGCTCCTCATCTTCTGCGTGGTGTTTGGCAATGTGCTGGTGTGCGTGGCCGTGTCACGGGAGCGCGCTCTGCAGACCACCACCAACTACCTCATCGTCTCCCTGGCGGTGTCCGACCTGCTGCTGGCCACCCTGGTCATGCCCTGGGGCGTCTACCTGGAGGTGTGTGCGTGTGTGCGTGTGCGTGTGCGTGTGCGTGTGCGTGTGCGTGTGCGTGTGCGTGTGCGTGTGCGTGTGCGTGTGTGTGCGTGTTCACTTGATGTTTTCTGACAAATCTTAAAGGGAGGAAGCAGATGTGAAAACACATGCAGGAACCCCTCAGATTGCAGACCTGCGAAAAAGTTTGCACAAAGTACTCAAAGAGCCCTTCACATTATTCACTCAGTTACAGTAAAGCCCTTGAAGCTGATTAAACAAAGTAATAACGGAGGTGTTCAATGGACTCGTCTAGCCCCCATTTGTGTTGCGAAGCCACTTCAAGTATTCCTCTGAATTGAAGCTGTTAATGAGGATTTTCTGCTTTTATTCTGCTCCATCATCAATGTAATCTGGTCCCTTTGCAGCCATGAGGCTTTTTGTTCTCCCTGTTACAGACACATCACGGAACATTCATTTTCTCTGTGACCGAGTTTCCCAGCATATTTGCTTGTTTCTATAACTTTTCTTAAGTAATATTTCAAAATCTTAAAACTCAACTGGGAAAACAATGTTTTATCCCCCCCCCCCCCCCCCCCCCAACCCTGCCTGGAAGACCTGCCAAACAGAAACTGAAATGTCTGAACTGGTTTCTTCAAATCATATCCGTTCTTTATTATTCTTCAACAAGCGAGGATCGACATATCAGCCGTCTTGTTTTTAAAGTTTTTACAGTTAATGAATGCGCCTTAAAACTTTATTGCACTTTATTCTAATCTGCCTTACAAAATCTGCATTTTTATCTTTGAAATTTTGTCGATAGTAATCTGTACTTTCTCATTTTGACTATTGTATACTGTTGCCCCATCCTCTTCATTGTATTGTCTCTTCCCCCTTGGACATATTATCCATAAATATAAAGTACAGTTCCATTGCTATGCGGATGACAGTCTTTCAACCAACAAGTCGTAGTAGTCATAGTAGTATTACCATTATTACGACATGTTAATATTTGCTTCAAAATAAAGGAAGTACAAGCAAACACTGTCACCGGCTGTCCTCATCTTAACCTGTGAGAAATATCCACATACCCTCTGTCACAGCACAGCCTCGGCCACCTGGATTAGGATTACACTCACATAGAGATCCATCACTTTGACTTATTGCCTGCTGGAAAGGACGAGAGGACATTGAAGGTCCAAAAACAGATTAAACAATCGTTTGTTAGGACTAACTGAAAAAGCAATATTGGTACATCTATATTGAGCTATTAATAACTCCACTTGAGTATTTATATTGAGCAATGACAAAATTACAATCACAATAATATTATAGATACCAGAAAACTGTACTTGAGTACATCCCGATCAGCCATAACAATACAACCACAAAATGAAGGTTAAGGGAATTACACTGGTCATGTCTGTAACTTGGCACTTGTCAGTGGGTGAGATTTATCAGGCTGCATGTGAACATTTTATCCTCAAAGTTGACCTGCTACAAGCAGAAAAAGTGGGAAAGTTTATGGATTATAGTGATCTTGTGTACAGGCAAATTGTGACTAGACTGGATGGTCAGAGCATCCTCAAAACTACAGCTCTATGTGTAGTATTCTTGGACCAGGAAAGGAAAAATAGTAAGCAGTGACAAGGTCCTGGCTTAATGGTGCAAGTGGCCCTATGGATCTGCTTCAACCCTCTTGGTTCCAGGTCGAACAAACCCCTCAGATGTCTACTGGAGTCCATGAGTCGACAGGCTGGAGCTGGTTTGACAGCAGGAGTTTGACCGGCACAGTATTAAGTAGCTGGCCATATTAATATGGCTGATCAATATATGTGCTTTACTTTTTCTAGTTGGTTACTCAGCAGTTACGTCTTCTTACGTTTAAGGAATCAAATGATGAAGAAAAAAAAATCAAATAACTATATGGTATTTCTCCTTTAAAATTGGCCAAATGTGAATTGAATTTGGTTTATTCATGTAGATAATATTATAGCTGGATTATTGGTCGCTTTGGAAGGTAAATTTAGTCACACAGTTTTGTCCAAAATCCAAGAATGCTCAAGTTATATCCTTCAAAACAAGAGTAAAGTAGAACTGTCACTTTTGTCAGGATTGGTATTTTTCTTACCGAGGTAACCGAAGTGTTTTCTCTGCTTGTTGGTTATTTTTCAGCTGAGTAACTAAATGTTTGTTGCAGTTTGAGTTTGAGGGATTCACTCAATCGAACAAACTAACAACCAATTCTGTCTTAATGTGGATTTGAAAAATACAAATACAGTGTGTTTTTGTGTTTTTCCCAAAAATGTACTTGCTATAGTAAGTTTTTGCAGCGTGACTTCAGCTTATGTTTTGTGGTTGAAGGTGGTGGGGGAGTGGCGCTTCAGTCTCATCCACTGCGACATCCTGCTCACCCTTGACGTCATGATGTGCACCGCCAGCATCCTCAACCTCTGCGCCATCAGCATCGACAGGTGGAGTTTCTTATATAATACAATCACCACTCTCACTTTACGTACGTAACACTTTTTTTTTTTTTTTATTGATGCTTTAACACAAGCACTTTTCATCTTGTGTTATTATCATTCTCCTTTATTTTCCACGCATTCTTTTCCAGCAAGCCTTTTATCCAGAGCGGAAAAAAAAACCAATCAACACAAATTGCAGTAGATCAATGCGTCCGTTTTGTTTTTCTGTCATCTAACCTTGAAGTTTGGCTTCCCAAAGAGCATGTACGTACACGCAGAGGCCCCACGGGAACTTTAAAGCTCCATCTCTTATGCAGCGCTCATTCAGCAGCTTGTCAGCCCTTCCTTTGTTCTGCGTTCCTGCGTTTGTCCAGCGGGTAACGACAGATCTTCTCATTTACAATGTCCTCAGCTCCCATTAGTGCCCATTTTGTTTGGTTTTTTTTATTTTTTTCCTTTAGAGGGGTAACAAGAGGATCGCGTCTGATGATTTGGTGTTGCACCTGCTGCCCCCATCGTGGGTGCAGAGAGAGGTGGCCAGACGCCCGGCGGGCATGCCGTCTGCAGCTGGAGCTCTAATTCCTCGGACAAAGTGACACATTGAGGGCGGGCCAGTTCGCCCTCGTGTAATTTGGTGCAATAACCGAGGAGAAACTCTTAATTGCGTTGTTGAAGCGAGACGATAAAAAAATGATCTCGGTTGTAGAAGGCTGTCAACGCTTAATACCTTCGCAATTTGCAATGAAACAGTGACTACCGGGTTAAAGTGATGCATTTAAGTGTTTTAATTTCAGGGGGGGTTACGTCTGCATTAGCTGGAGCAGGCTAAGAAATGTGGCTCTCCGGTTTTTATGCAGCATCCTAATGGAAAGCGTTTGGAAAAGATAGCACGCACCCAAACAAAATGATTCCATTAAGAGCAGTAATTTATGGCTTTGGGTTTGTTTATACCCATAAAAAAAGAGACAGATTTACTGTCTGTTCTTGGAAAATTTGTTCCAAAAAAAAAAAGAAATCTCATTAATTGAATTCATCTTGTTTCAGTGGAATAAAGTTGATTTGGAAAACACGCTTGGCCTGCTGAGAGAGATGTTTCACCGTTTCTTTCATTTGTCAACGGAGACCAAAAGAACATTGTGCAAGCTTCCAATGACTTCTGTTCACTTTCAAAACGTTCGCTGTATGACATTATTTCAAAGTTATACTATTCTCACTACTAGCCGACCTAATATTTTCCCTTTAGGCAGTAGTTCTATTCTTTTTGAAACCATGTCCAATGTATTTGTGGTTCCAAATACCAATACCAAGTGTTATTTCCCCCTAAATAAGGATCTTGTTGTATTTGGAGATGTCAAATTCACTTCAGTTTGGCTGGACTCGTAAAATGATGGTATGAAGTGCAACTTGAAATCCTACTTGTTGCTTCTAAGGCTTCACAATTCCGGCAGCCTTCAATATGCATATTTTCACAAACTCATACTCCAGCACAGATTTCAATTTGATGTAATTGCTCTTTCATCTCGTTCCCACTGAAACACCTTGCTGCATTTTGACTAGTGATCTTTATCTTACTTAATTACACAGGGCTACATGTTTTTATAAACACATAAATATTTAAAACATAGCACACAGTTCAGTCCTGCAATAACATGCATACTACTTAAATGTTAATATTTATGATGAAATACCATTCTCCTCAGTACCGGGGGGGGGGGGTTTGTGACCAGGAATTTCTCTCACCAGGTTACATCCCAATTATGGCCAATAATTTCATGAAAATAATTTACTATATGTCTGTTTATTTGGTTCTTTGAATTATATGTATTGTTTACCTTCTTAACTTAAAGTCAGAGGCATTGTGACCGTCTGCCTGCAGTCAGGATCACAACAGCTCATTCGAGGCTGCTCACGCCTGCATGCACAGCAGACGATGACTTTAATTGGTTTGGACAAAATGACAGTGGCATGTTTTTCTGCTTTTGTGTCTGTGAAACGAGCAGAGACGGCTTTTGTTTTGAGAGTTTTGCGAGTGTTTACAACAGCACAAATAATTTGGTCTGAAGATGCATTAGTTCGTTTTTCTTCTCTGTCTTTGTGTGAACCACCGTGAGTGAGTGAGTGAGTGAGTGAGTGAGTGAGTGAGTGAGTGAGTGAGTGAGTGAGTGAGTGAGTGAGTGAGTGAGTGAGTGAGTGAGTGAGTGAGTGAGTGAGTGAGTGAGTGAGTGAGTGAGTGAGTGAGTGAGTGAGTGAGTGAGTGAGAGGTGTGCTAATGCGTATATGTGTGGTTCCAGATACACAGCGGTGGCCATGCCGCTGCTCTACAACACCAGATACAGCTCCCGGAGGAGGGTGGCGGTGATGATCGCCGTGGTGTGGTTCCTTTCTTTCGCCATCTCCTGCCCTTTACTGTTCGGCCTGAACAATACAGGTAACAGGCACCACCTCATACCTCCTCTCAAGTTACTCCCCACTTAACAGCGGAGGTGTTGTTCCCTCCATCTCGACGCCACACATCCCCGAAAGTGGCACACTGAAATTCAGTCATGCATCCTGTGAAAATGGGAGGCACTTGAAGTTTGGAGCTCAGATGTGTGCGTGCGTGCGTGCGTGCGTGCGTGCGTGCGTGCGTGCGTGCGTGCGTGTGTGTAATAATACTGGCACAATGATTGATTGTGCGAGTGCTCCAGAGCTGCGCAGTGCTTAAAGCCGGTCACAAACAGGCTGCGAACGCAGTCCATTTAAAGAAACCCATTATGAATGAAGGAAGGTTCTGCAGTTTAAACTCCTGCAGAGCAGTTTGCAGCTGCTTCACGGTGCAAAGTTAAATTCTTCCTTTACGAGTCTTTGCATCAAATATTTACCACTGAAATAATTGGTTTTCACCTCAGATGTCCACGTTTGAACGTGTGTAACCGAGGTTAGTGCTGCTTTGCAAATTTCCTATTTGAAGAAAATGATTTTAATAAAAAAAACAACAAAAAAAACAACATACATTTGCCTTTATTAAATTGAAGTTACTAATGAATAAAACAGGATCGTGGTCAAAGTAAAAATACTATCGAGGAATATTTTCAAAACAGAAAAATCCCCCTCACTCCAGAGCAAACCTTTTTGTACTGGAAGAATTATAAACTAATAGTAATAAACTAAAACAACACATACAAGATTAGGCAAGCACACAATCTTTAACATATATTCATTAAGGTTTCTACCTACAGGTTATCCATGTCTCTCACAGTAAACATCACAAAGTTTCAAACAATAAAACATAAAGTGTCTGAGATTCTCAGGTCATGTTCTTTTTTCTTTTTCTTTTTTTTAAACAGGGACCCTGAACAGCAACAACTTTCCAAAGTATGACTTCTTTTATGAAGACAAATACAGGAAGCAATGATCTGTAACGTTTGATTCACAGAAGAAAACAGACAATTCACTGAATCTTTTGTTAGCGTCAAAGTATATACGTACATACACTCTCTAAGGTCTTCAGAGAAGGTACAACTCCCCTGATATCTTTTTTTTTTTCTTGTCCCATATCGGGGGATGCGTCACGGATCCTTGAACCCATACTTACTGTGTCACTGTCACATCCATAATAACAGTCTTTACTTCCTATTTTCAGCGTAATTACCACACATCAAAAGTCGTGACTTCCAGAACTTCACAGAAAAAGAATCTTTGTCTTCAGTTGAAATGTCAAACTGCCCAGTCAAGCCTCTTCAATCGAAAGGTTTGCTCCACTGTTTATCAGGTGTTTTGGATAATATCTTTACGAGCTTTTTGGTCTTGATTTGTTGAGTGTCTCTCTGTTTAAAAGTACAGAGAAATGACTGTGTTGTATGTGATGCTTTATAAATAAAGTTGAATTGAATTATGTTAAATTGAATTATGGCCAATTTCACAGTCACCAACTTACCTCGGATGCATGTCCTCTGGACTGTGGGAGGAAACAGGAGAAAACACACCCTTGCACAGGGAGAACATTGAAACACAACCTCCAGGCCCGGAGTCCAGATGTTCCTGCTGTGTTGATCCATGTTTGTCAGACAGGATCCATTCTTTTCTGGTCTTATAAAGAAACATGAACCATGCTAACTTTTTATTCGCACACAGTAAAATCGAAAGATGTTTTTTTTTTTTAATCTTTGGGTAGAGGAAGTTGATCCTTAATTTCCTATTAACTGCCGTCCTGTTTCACACACCAGGAAAGTGTCGTCTATAGTTTAGCGTCAGTCGACTGCAGTACCACATGGGATCCATTAATCTTTTCCACAGCAGTACAAGTTATGGACAACAAGTCTTTATTGGACATATAAAAGTCATGGTCCGCTTAGTTCTCGTCTGTAAATAGATTTTATTAAAAAATTTTTTTTTACTTGATGGATTTTTATGCTTCATCGTCCTCTGAGGTGTAATTTAGAAAACTAACAAATCAGCTCAGTAGCAGGGAATCATGCAGACTTTCTTAGGAAATGTGGACTCGGCAGTCGCCCTGTGCATCTGTCTCTGGATCTTATTATCAATGTTTGATGAAATAAACAAATCACACATGCATCCGCGCAGTAAACAGATATGTGATGCAGTTTTTTTTTGTTTTTTTTTGAATTATTCATGAGCAACAAGCTTGCGGAAGATTCAGTAGCTTTTTCTTATGTTGTTCCCGTCGAGAGAGTTTCAGCTGATTCTCTGCAAAGACTCATTTGTTCAGCGTCTCCAAAAAGCGGCGGAAGTGAAGGTGCTCAGGAGTCAATCTCTGCCTACATGGAGGCAGCTGGGATTGAAAGTCTAAATCGGGCCTTGACCGCGCCGGAAACTTTCGGAAAAGTTTAAAAACAGAAAGTAGTATGGGGCTTGACTCCAAACACAACAATCTGGTGATAAATTAGTCAGGTTGTGGGAAAACGATGCACCACTTTCCTGAATGATGAG
Source organism: Lipophrys pholis (assembly GCF_963383615.2). Classification (NCBI taxonomy): domain Eukaryota; kingdom Metazoa; phylum Chordata; class Actinopteri; order Blenniiformes; family Blenniidae; genus Lipophrys; species Lipophrys pholis. The sequence goes on along the minus strand of NC_137639.1, from coordinate 17,031,843 downwards.
CTCTTAATAGATTTCAACATTCAGTTCAAATGACCAGTTTATACTTCAGCGATTGAGTTGGATCATTTCTGCATTTCAAATAAACAGAATTCGTTGAAGAATGTTTATCTCGAGAAAGTACCGGCAAAACAGTCTGTTTGGTTGAGAATTGTTTTCTTCAGCTGCCAAATGAACATTTTGCAAAACAGGTTTTTTTTTTTCATGATGAAAAATAAATGAAGGAGTGAAAAAAGCGAAAGGAGGTTGACCAACTCTCCCATTGTGAGAAATAGAAACAATCCAAAAACTAAAAACTGAAAACCTGCACTTTTCCGCTCTATTGTCAGTTAATACTTAACATGCTGAAGCTTGTTTGACTGGGATATGATGCGGTGTAATAAATGAAATATGACCTTCCGTCTGCTTTTCTCTGTTTCAGCCAACCGCGAGGGCACGACATGCAGCTTTGCAGACCCGGCCTTCGTGGTGTACTCGTCTGTGGCCTCCTTCTACGTTCCCTTCATCGTAACCTTGTTGGTGTACGCGCAGATCTGCGTGGTGCTACGCAAAAGAGGCAGACGCACGGCCCCGCCACACCGCCACGGTCTGCTCACGCAGAGCGGGGCCGAGGCGGGAGAATCTCACCGACACCGGAAGGTAAGCGTCTTTTACTGGGACGCGCGACAGGAATTCCATTATTGACAAATGTTCATAACTTCTTGATTCTTAGGAGCATCTTGATGCGATCAGTTCTAATCTTGAAAAAGAAAATGCTTTGTCTTTGTGTCATGAAGTTTCTCTACACATTGTGGTTAGTTAAAAGTACAAGAAAAGTACTAACGTAACCGAGAATTTTTTCGTACAGCCGTCAATCATCAAAAGAAGGCCACTGTTAAATAAGCCAGTCACTGCAGGGACTACTTTATGATGACTTTTACAATATGTACACATCCATCCAAGTTTAACCCTTAAGCTCAACCCAGGGACATTTTCCCCACGTCCCTGGCAAGAAGGCAAACCACTGCACAACTCCACCTAGATTTCAGTGTCCATTCTGACTTTATTTAATACAATTCAGTCTGCATTGCATGTGTTTTGCTGTTACTATCCAGTCTTGATTGTGGAGTTTTCTGTTCATGAAGCTCTGCTTCATTTCAGAACAAGTGCACACAACCTGAAGATGTAAAACTGTGCACGCTGATCCTGAGGCCTGCCACCGCAGCCCCACAGCGCAAAAAAGTGGTGAGCACATGTCATAAATTACCTCTCTTTATGACCGCCTTTGTTTCTCAGCCCAGAGTGATGCTCGTTGCATGTTGTTATCTCTGTCCTTCCTACATTTATTAATGCACCCCTGTTCCCCTCTTCACCTTGTGTCATCTTTACAAGCATCCCCACCTTCGCTCGCTCCCCAACGCTTGCCTCCCTCATCACCCTCCTTCCTCCCTCTCTGTGTGTCAGACCCTGGTGAAGGAAGCCGTGGTTCACCCCCTGGAAGTGGAGCCGGGTCAGTTCCTGCCGCAGACCGAGCAGAGCCTGGACCCTACCCCGGCCCCCCAGACCTCCTCCCACTTGGGCCGGGCCCGGATCTCGCTGTCCATCTCAGTCGGGCCTGCCCCCATTCTGCCCTCGACCGTGACGCGATCGGCACTGACGCCTCGGCCTCCCACGCTGGAGGATGGCATGAGGGGCCGCGAGGGATGGCGAGAGCGCAGCAGTGGAAGAGAGAAATGGGGCATCACCAAGGAGAGAGTGAGAGGAAGGCTGTCACAACAGAAGGAGAGGAAGGCGACGCAGATGCTGGCTATTGTTCTCGGTGAGTAGAGGCATGTCCAGACCCAAGAGGCGGCCGTATGTGCGCCTGCATTAATCACCGTGGGCACCAAACTGTCCACCCACCTACATTTTGCGAAATTAAAATAACATTTCTTAAAAAAAGATGGGAACATCAAAGGGTCAGTTTGGGAAATGTGCATTTGCATTCTGGTGTCATGTTTGATGAGAAAATTGGTTTTACATTCATGACTGTGAACTAAAAATGAAGCTTAAGTTAGATGACAGTTTAGTGCAGCACTGAATGTAAGATTGGAAACAAAGATTGGAAATGTTTAACCTTTCAAAATGCCCACAGCATCTCTAAAACTCATGAATTATCTTCCGATTTTTGGACAGACAAGAGATCAATATCATCCTCCCATTGCAGGTTTGAGCATGAAAGTGCCTACCTGGAAACAATTTACTTTAAAAGCCTCTAAACTCTCATAAATCAAACTTAATGTTTTGCTCCTTGTCTAATGCACATCACTAAAATGATTTGCAAACACAAAGTAAAGAAATACTGTATTTATTGTGCAGACAGGTAATTATCGCAAAACTATGGTATTGTGTTTAGTTTTGCTGAGTTTGTTTCCCTCCATATTTCTGTATTAGCACCTTGTTTCCAGTGTCCTCTGCTCCTTGTGTTCTTGTTGATCCCTTTGTGTTTCCTGTTCATTCTATACACTTGTCTTGGGAAGTTCCTATGCTTTCCACTCTTTCCATTCATTTTCTGTCCGACGTCCTTGCGTCGTCACACATGCACATCATTTTCCTCTCTTTCCACATTGTGACCCTCCTTCCTGTTGATCAGCCTCATCCCTGACTTCTCCCCGCTGTGTCTACTTTTCCTTTGCCTGCATGGTCTGCCTCAGGCCCAAGGAGTTTTCAAGATTTCAAGAGACTTTCGAGGTCGAGGTTGGCAATTCACTTTTGTGACTTGTAGCGCCTTAAAAAGAGCATTTCAACATTTTATTACATAGTGGTTGTTACAAATGTCTGAACAGTTTCCGCAAACGAGAAAAATGAACTTTTGGCAGTGAGGACTGTTTTTCACCCAGCAGCCTCCGCACTCCTTTTATGAACTCTGCTTGAAGTTTGATAACAAAAGCCATCGCCTGACCAAATGGAGGCCTTGTATTTATACGGTGAAGCGCTTTCAAACGTACCGTGCCTGGCCGAGCAGAAGAGTACAATTTTATTCGCCAGACGTTGCTCATGCACAGGAATTCTAAACCACTTTTACCAAGGATTTTTGTGCAATATTCTTTAAGCATTCACGCGACATTCACAAAGCACCAATGAATGAAACGGCTCAGTATAGAGTGCAGAGGTAATCAGTTACCCATTTTCCCAGTTTGTCTTTATCTTTGATTTAGTCCCCACCTGCTTTTTTTTTTTTTTACGAGTTCCTTGTTTTGTTTGTGCTTTGGTGTATTTTCAATCTTCGCTCAGTCCCCCTGCTTTGTCATCATATTAAATATCACTTTGTGGTTGGTACTTTACTTTTGCCTGCATCTGTGTCGTGTTACCCTGCAACCTTGACAAATCACCTTTAACTCCCTTTCTTTAACCAGACTGTAAGCGTTCACAAAGAAACATGTCAATTTTAAGCTGCTGTACCCAGCTCTGTTCATGTTGAAGAATATGTGACAATCTCCGGCTGAATGAGGTGAAAAAGTGTTTACAATCCTCTCAAAAGCAGCAGTTTTTTTGTCGTGCATGGATAATTCATAGTATCTTGCGCCACCGTGTTGTTTTTATTGCCAACCTCATCTCCTGTGTGACTCGGTGGATTTAACACTAACTCCGATTGATGGAACTCTCTGTCTCTTTATTGTTTCAGCAGTTTTATGCTGCTTTGCTGATGTGGTACTTGGGATATTCCATTTATTACATTGGCCGCCTTGCAGTGTAGCGCAAAAACACTGACACACACACACACACCTACTGTATTGGTCTGAATGGAACACGACACTCATTATAAGGCATTAAGACATCTGCCCCTTTTACAAAGCTAATATTTGAGAAAAAGGTGAAGAACTTTGTCATATTAAACACATGGGATCAAACACTTGTTAACATTTGTATATAGAGTTTAAGCAAGGCGACACAGTAAAACGCTTAAGGGTGTGCACGTGGGAGTAAAAGTGCAAATTTAGCTCATTTTGGTCTCAGAATCTTTTAATAGTAATTTGATTGATTTATTTTGAATACGAATAGATGTAAACCATATCATCGATCATAAAAACACCTGTTCATGTACAAAAGGAGTGGGGAGAAGTATGAACTTATCAAATCCCATCCCGTCACCCTGTGCCCTTTAACCTATGTTAACATAAAGCTTTATATCGAGTCTATTGCTGCTGCCTCGCTGGTTTGGTCACTGCCATGCTACTGTTCTGCTTGCTCCTCCCATGCTGCGTCGTTTTCAAAATACAACATTCTGAAGCTCTGTTAACAACAACATCCAGAGGATACAAGGCCTCTTGTTACTCCCTCACGTCTGACCAGCTCAGTGTCCACAGATCGCACCCAGCTTGTTCCTCATTTATGCAGCGTCATGCAGAATATTAGACAATCCCACTTTATCCAGACCTATCTAAAACTCTGTCTTATATTCAGACCAATATGGTACAGGCACAGACACACGCTTATATCAATGTCCTCTCCCTGTTTCTAAGGCGTGTTCATCATCTGCTGGCTACCTTTCTTCCTGACCCACGTGCTGAAGGCTCACTGCAGGAGCTGCTGCATCTCCCCCTCGCTGTACAGCGCCGTGACCTGGCTGGGATACCTCAACAGCGCCGTCAACCCCGTCATCTACACCACTTTCAACATAGAGTTCCGCAAAGCCTTCATCAAGATCCTGCACTGCTAAGTCGCAGACACGAGAGGCATCGGCCGACACGGGCAGAACAAACAAAACAAGAAGAAAAAAAAAAAAAAAAGCCGGTCATTGGTTTGAGATCTCAGGTGAGGAAAACACACAGAGGTCAAAGTGAAGATAAAGCAAACAGATTGAACACCCGCTCTGACAAAATGAGGCAAGCTTATCGGAAAATTGAAGATTAGATAAATGTGAAGGAGCGGCTCAGACGAGACTGAGGGAATACAGCAAAGAGTGTACAAGGACATGGTAAAGTAAATAAATAAATGAAAAGGCAGCATTTGACAAGTGGAAGACAGCGGCGAGGAAAACAAACAAGCTGGAGATATTTATAGAAAAGAATTCCTGCATGGTGTACATATATTCTGCAGAGGGTATATGTGAGGAGCGGCGATGTCAGCAAAGCTTTTGGACTTGAACCTCGCGTTGCGACTCCCCGAGATGTGACTGTTTTTCTAATTCACTGGGACGCTTTGTGACAGACTCTCACTGCTGTGCTCTCTAGTGCTCTTGACGAACAACATCTTGTTACCCGTCTGCATGTGCTCGCCTCTTTTCAGATGACTGAAACACGTCAACACAAAAAAAAAACCGAGAAAATGGAGTTGATGTAACGGTTCAGGTTTTACCTTAGTTTTACTCTAATCATCCCCAAAATATCGTTGAATTCTATTTTTTGGATAACCTACTGAGATTACATGAAACAAAACAACGGATTTGTTAATGGAGCACACACAGTAGTTATTACGTCCTTTAAATGAATGTCCCTAAATGTAGTATTTGGTGTTACACATAATGTCAACAGTGTGGATCGAGGACTACACCGAGGATTAATAAAACAATTTGTTCCACCATTAGTCTCAAAATCCTTTTTGTTCAACCCAAAATGTTCTAGTGCTTTTCTCATTTGATTAAAATCAGTGGAAGTGAATAAAAGATCACAAATCTGCAGATGTGGTACAACTCAAGTACAAATCATAGTGCAGCAAACACGGTGTAAAGTGTGTTTCACTCACTGTCAGCTGCACCGGTGGTGCTTAAAGATTGACTGTGAGCCACAATGACGCCGTAGAATTTTGGCCGGCGCTGCAAACGTTTGAGCAGTTAGTATTCACGCCGGACTTCACGTGCACAATGGCGGTAGTGGATCGGGTCATGCATTATTGAAAACTTTCTCTATCCTCTGCTATCAAGAATCCCACGACAAGCATTGTCCTCATTTCATAACTCCTATTTCCCCAAAGACTTGACTAAGTTCCAATTAATAATTAAAAGTTGTCTTGGCTCCTGGACCTCAGGATGATCTTTTTATACGGATGATTTTGGAAAATAATAAAAATAAGCCTCCACTAAAAACACATTGCACCTCTCAATATGAGCTGACAAGAGTTGATTTAATCTGATTAACTTTCTTCACTTTACATAAATTAACAGCCTTTCATCCCACTAATAGCATATGCTTGGCTTTTGATTGACATTTTTGGGGAATGGTTTTTGACACGAGATAAGGAGAGGATGAAGGATTTCTTAACAGTATTGCTGTAGAAATATGTTTGGTTTTTTTTTTGTTTTTTTTTTAAACATGTCACACAGTTTAACTTCAGGCAGAAACTATGTTGTAGTAATTCCCCTTGAGCTTCATAACAAGAATATATTGGGTTTTTCATCCATGGATGTGAACATGACATCCTGTCCTTTTACAGGGTTTATTAATTGGAGTAATTCCTGCTCTGAGACTTTGCCTGATTTGACCGAAATCAGATAATATTGAGCTAGCGCTCGTTGTCGCGAACGTCTGTTCATGTTTTATAAATTTTTTAAATAATGTTTTCATTGATGTGCCAGTTAACAAAAGTTAAGTTTGACAACTTTTTAGTTATTGTCACCAAGATGCCTCAAATCTATGACCTTAATTACAGTTTAGAGGCTGACGTGAAGAATCTTTAACAAAATCCACAGCTTTCATCGATGACAGTTACATCAATCTCTTAACTAACTTCTCTCAAAGTACTTCGACCCTATCAAAGTCATTTACACTGCTGTATCATTAAACCTTGGTAATGGAATATAGTGAATTGAAACAGAGTCTATGGCCGACTAACTCCTTAAAGAAGAAAATCTCAAGTCCAAAGGAATCCTGTAACACACTCCACTCTGTTGTTTTTCTGGGACTTACTAAAGAAACATTCAAGCTTCCAAATGCTGCAAAGACAAATGAGAACTGAGCCGGCTGTTCGTGTCACATCCAACAGTGTATCTGTGCCCTCTGTCTGTTAGTAAATCCCAGTGCCATGCTTCTCTGCAGAAGATAAACCAAATGGCGATGAGTTGCAATTGCTGCTGTGCCTCCAGGGCTGCTGTGTCAGACAAGAGGTCTTCTCCGCTCCTTTGACTGATCCCACATGGAGGAGAAACTGGCAGAGCTGCTTGTTGTCTGACAAGCTCCCAGTGGTTTCAGTTGCTACTCAGCTTGATTGAATGAAACAACTATTCTGCCAGCGATACTGGAGCAAAGCCTGTCTGCCTGCTTTATGTCTGCCACATACTGCACTCTGACATTACCGTCTGCGGAAAGTGTTTTGGTAGTTTGAAGTGCCTTACGTCCCACATTCAGTTCTACCCAGGAGCCCACCAGTACCGGAGACTGCTGACTAATCGAGCTTGTCGTGCTCCTTTTTGCATTTCTTGTCAAACTGCATCTGCAAACAAAACGTTGTTCCTGTTCAGAATATGATCAGGAAGATAAATGACATGTTCAAGAGCAGGGTCGGTGCCGCTATCCATCAGTTTTGCTTTGCAACCATCGTTTTTCTCCATGAAGCGCGGTTGCGTTGCATGACAGGTGTGGGAAGTAGTGCAACCGTGAACGGATAAACAGATAAGGCCAATCTAATTAGATAGTAGTGCTTACTTTAGTATTATTGATTAGGTTTCAATCAGATTATGGTCTATGTGATTATGGTTAATAACTCAGGGTTCATTTAATTCCAGCTACTATCTATTTTTTATAAAAAATAAAAAAATAATGCAACTTACTGTCAATTAAGTGTAGAAGACTGCTTCTTTCCGCATTCATGTTTTTAAAACTTCTTTTTATCTCTTTTCAACAGTCAGCATCCATGCCACATAGCAAAATCTACCATGTCTCTACTAAGTCTGAAGGCTTTTATCTTTCTTCCATGTCCAGACATTGTTTTGCTCCCGATCCCGCCCATGAATCCAGAGAAAATGAAACACCGCCAGGCAGTGAGAAAAACAGTCACCAGGATAAATGAATGCTCATGGGAGCAGTAATGGAAAATTATAGTAATATACAGATATTTAGATAAGTGAACAAATAAATAAGAGCAGGAGATGATATTTTCAATACATATATAGAGAAATATATACACCTACAAAGAGACAACCAAGTTTTTACATTTTCAATAAGTCCCGAGAGAAAATAAATTAATTGATTAATTTGAATAATAATAATAATAGTGAGAGGGACTCCTTACTTATAAATAATTCTGCTTTTAATTAATCTTGCAGTTACATTCTCCATGAAGGAAACATATTTAACTCTTTCCTGACTCTTTCCTTTCCTGAGGGGAGCTGTGACTTCAGTCAGGAGACGGTGACCGTGTTTTTAGAAGTAAAAATTTAGATATAAAGTAGATATATACGTATGTACAAAAAGCACACTCTTTAGTGTCAGTGCAATGCACCTCCTTCCTGAAGAGAAATCAATGTTGTGTGCAATCTTTACATCCCCAGATAAAAAAATTATGTGAGTTTTAACTTGTTTCTGACCTTCGACCATATATTTAGTGTGTTTTTTTATCAATGAGTACCTCGTGTTATTCATCCTGTGTTTTGGCTATGAAAGGAATTGTGTCTAATTACATATTTGGAAAACTACTGTGTCCCATCCTGGAAATAGTGTCCTCATCTCTAAATATCTATTTTATCTTCTGTTTTAAAGTAAAGCAATGAGTGTAATAGGGCAGACAGTTATACACAGTAAATATGGAATTCATGCCACTTATTTCCATGTTCATATATCTGCTTCAGATTTCTCAATAGTAGCCAAATAATATTTCATTGTGAAATTAATCGAACTAAAAAAACAGCACTCACACTCAATGTATGTGAGTTAGCAACCCTGCAAAAGGTAGAATTATTTAAAAAGGGAGCGCGAAACAAACGGAAAACATTCATCCATGCGATTATCAAAGTTGTTATATTTGGTTTGACTTTGATTTGGATTAAAAGAAAAGACCTTTATTGGAGGCAAAATTTTGCTATAATCTCCTCATAAAACAGACAATATTGTCAGCATCCATAAAAAGGAATTGTTTCAGAAAAACAAAACAGAACGTAACATAAAGGTTTTCATGGCGAACATAAAAGCAATGCAAGTGCTGTTGAAGGGGAGATTTCTGGAGGGAAGATCTGATTTGGGACGTGTATTGTCATGGCCACATAAGACTTTATTTTATTCTAAACTTGAAATATTATTTTTCATAAACCAAACTATGTTCTCTCTGTCATGTCTTACAAGTGGGTACGTTGGATGGTTTCCCTCGCTCAAATTGAGTATGAGAACGCTCTTAAAAATAAAATTGAAAGGCATATGCAGCCACAAACTGTTTAACTGTAGTAATAGCAATCCTTTAATCTGAATTTTGGATTTTTTTTTCCCCCCATAACTTTGAGAGAAGGCATACTTGTGAAGGAAATTAGACAGAAAATCTCAAACATGTCCATTCATCCATTTTCTATGGCCATTTTTTTTTTACTAAAAGCTGTTCTCTCCACTAGAATGATCCTCTCCGTGAAGATCACCTTCAACCAGGGACTCGTCTCTCCCAAAGGCACAACAGACCAAAGCCATTTGTACCCGTGGCCACCTGGCTTTATAAAGCCTCAATTTGAATGTGGCACACTCAATTAAGCCCGTTATCATTATTAAAGAATTCTGATTCTTATACACAAAGCCTGTATGCGCTTTCCTTGATAAGATCTGTCTGCTGCTGTTGCCATGTTTTCAGTTTATCAGTTGTTTGGTCGCTGCTTCTTTTTATTCATCAGGTCTTAAATCTCCTCCAAAAAACTGCTAACCATCCCTAAACTAAGAGTAAAGTAAGACAGCTCAGCCAATGTGTCACGAGATCACAACAATAATACCTCACTAAGATAAACCTCGTTCACAAAGACATTGAAAGCTCGTTCAAGTTAGTTTGAATTTGATGCACAGATACAGATAACTCCAGTACATTTTGAATACGTATTCTAGTATCTATAGGAAGTTTCTAATTTCAACAACTTGTACCACACTAGAGACTGGTCCATGAAAAAATAATGTTTTGCCTGCAGTGTCTCGCCCCGAGTGCCTTTCAGGTTTGATACGACACATTGGTCCACTGGCGACGGCGACACGTTTGCTGCTCCACGTTTGATCTCCGAGGTAAACTCAGTAGTGTGACCCAGAAAGCGCTCTGTAATTCTCTGACAGTCTCCTCTTCACTGCCAGCGCCTCACACTGTTTGACTGAGTCGTGTGACAGGATGAACAAAAGAGGCTTCACCGGACCGACTGTGCCCACATAAACACACTCAGACTCACACACACACTATTATGCCTCTTTAGATTGATCATGGGAGCACGATTATTGGACGCAGAATTTTCAGCTGTGTGAAATCCAACTCACACTGTGTCCACGCTGCTCTTATATCCCTCAGTACTGGTGAGTGGGAGTGAGGCTCTGATGTGGTGTGCATTACCCTCTGTTGTTAAACTCTGAACCAAGCTCACAATTATCCCCATGCATTTTTCATCGACTCACAATGACAACCGGGGGACGTATCCGTTACTGACCCGGCTGCAAACGCCGCTGTTCTCGACCAGGCGGGGAAAGATTACGCTGGTGAGAGGAACGAGAGCTGACTGGAAGGAGCAGGGGGAAGGAGCCAAAGGGTCTGACACAATGAAAGGATTAAGTGGGAAGTGAGGAGGAGCGGCAGAGCCTCAGAAGCAGAAGTGACAAGCCGCTCAAACCTGTGCAAAGTGAAGATGAAGGATCCTCAGTGACGGAGTGAACGTCTTTGGCTTAGCGATGCACCGGAGCAAGGCAGCGTCTGTAGAGTGTTGCCACTGACGATGCACCTGTGATGCATTCCTGCGCCGAGCTTTGCTACGACCTGGTTTAATAAGCAGGGAAGACAGGGAAGATGAACGACCCGGCGCATACAAATGAGGCCCAATACACATGATGATTGGTGCAGCTGACGTGCAGGTGAGAGCTCCTCGGGGTTTTGAAAAAGCATTCTGCAAAAGTGCACTTGTAATGAGACGTTGAGATGTCAGACGAACAAGAAGGATGTCAGGTGTCATCAAAGGTTGGAGTTCGGCACAGTTTTGTAATATGGCAGGTTATAGTTACCTATAACTTCATATTTTATTTGCTCATGCTTTGATCGGTTTATACCCAGATGGTATTCAAATAATCAATAATTAATGAAGCAGACTGTATTTACACAGAGAAACCGAGTCAAGCAGGCTCACATTCATACCGACAACCGAGTTTATATCACTATGTAGATCAAATAGATGTTTGTGGACTGTTGGATGAAACGGGGTGAGAAAACTAATGCAAGTTCAAGTATAACATGCAAACACCACACAAGCACAAGCTCCTAAATTGGGTGTTGAACTGAGGATATTCTCATTGTAAGGGTGTAGCGTAAACACACTGCCTCCTTGTAACACACAGTGTTTTACACAATAAGAGATTTTAGTTCAATAGTACAATCTTTGCTGTATTTTATTGCCTGTATTTTGCATTTACAAAATACAATTATCCACCTGGAGCATCAGGGCTTACTTGGCAAAGCTGGAAGTTGAGGCTGAGAGAAACTTGTCTTCAGTCCAAAAAAGTCAACTTTCCATTCAACACAAAATTTCTGTTGGGAGAACATATAATGTCTCAACAAACAAACCTGAAAAAAAATACATCAAACAAATGTATTTTGTAGCTGAGCATTTGTCTCTTATTCGTTGAGAGCAAAACTCAAGTAACGTTTATTTCTGTATTTTCAGATGAAACCATTTCTTTGTCCATGGCTGAAATAATTTCACAAAAGGACATTTGTTGAAGGCTGACAATTGGACGCTTTTAAACCATTATAATAGTCTCTGGAATGTGAAGTGTAACAATACAATATACACTGGGGTCACATGCACCACCTTTGAATTATGGATCTTTGTTGTCGAGAAATAAAAAATGTGACACTGACAGATTTTATTTGAAATGATTGTGTTTATGTGAACTATGCAAGTTATTTGTACACAATCATAGTTGTACCTGATATTTTAACAAGATGAAACTGAACCAAAAAATGCGTCGCATTTTCATCAACTAAAAGTGAAGTTTGTCTCTTTCTTATGTACTCAAAACATACTGGCTTTTAAGCTTATTATGTGAGATTAATATTACTTATCAGACTGAAGTTGTTAAAAGATGCATTATTCCATCTTCATGTTTCATTCACAACTTTCTTTTGCAGGCCTCACGATTTCTGTAGTCAAGATGATCCCATTTGGTCAGAATCCCGTGACGATCCGGTGACACTCTTCCTCATCATCATAAAGTCACTGAATATTTTCTGACCGCTATTGGTGACTTTCCAAGCATGGATTTGCAGACCCAGTCCAGCAGCACCTGCGTTCCTCAGAACCATGAGCCGCTGGATGTGCTGAACTATCTGTCTCATGAGCACTGGACATCAACGTCTTTTCAAACTCCATCCAAACATGAAGTCTTAAGCATATCATCTCTGGTTCCTTCCACCATCCTCACGCTCATTCCCCACTGTAAACCCCCAACCAATGGGAGCTTATACCCAGAGCTCACGTCCTTTTCTCATGCAACATCGGAGCACTCGAATCCTGAAACTCCATCCTCTGCATCCTCAGAAGTCCGAAATCAAAAGGCCCCGACTTTGCCACTTCCTTGTAGTGACAATCCTCAAGAAGCTCAGCAGAGAAGGCCGTCAGACGGAGTTCCACTGGAGGAGGGATCAATCGGCCTCATGTTGCCCAACGAGCTCAACGATGAAGAACCAGGTATGGTAATGTTTAGAGATGTTGCTTCAGTTTAGAAATTCCTATAGTTTATTTATAAATGTATATTTATTATAAAGCAATGCAGGTCCAATGTTTTAATGTATATGTCCTGAAACCATGCCTTTCTTCTTTACACAAGATGTTCATATACTGTATGTCAACGATGGTACGTAAAATGGTCATGTCATACACACATATGTCCAGTTTGAAAATCATTGATATGAAGGTCGATAGATAGATAGATAGATAGATACTTTATTCATCCCCAATTGGGGAAATTCAGAGTGTTGTCGTCCCATGAAATCTGGAGTCTATGCGGGCAATTTATGCTTACAAAAAGCACAAACATTAAAGAAGTCTTAATTTCGTTTTTATGCATACTGCACTGCTCTGCTGAAATATTCAAATCATGTAATACAGGCTTGGCTTATTCTTGGGTAGCTGTAACTCAGATTTTATATATATTCCCTGCTGTGGTGGTGGCATGACGTTGAAATGAGGTAACAAAGCGATTTTTTGTGTCACCTTACTGAACTTAAAAACATGACAAAAATATACACTATGAAGCAGTGACGGTTCAACTTGATTTCTCCTGAAGCAGATTGCCACATTGATTTATGACTAGAAATGTGCACTCAAGCAGCAACTAAATATAGCAGGTTTGCTCGTTCTACTTCCCAGTTAAACACTGTCACTCATCTCATTCCATTTCATTTCTGTTCAGATGAGTTTCCACAAACTCCTGTCGACGTAGTGTGCTCACGCAGCCTGTATAAGCACAGATACTATTTCAGCCGACACTCATTTTGTGTAATTTGTTTGACGTGTCCTTAAACCAGGACAAGGTGAAGTCTTGTGATGTTAATTACATTTAATTAATCTTTTTTTTTTTTTTCCTTCTTTTTTGTGTGTGTGATGAGCTGACATGTCAAATGCCACAGGAAGCGCTGGCAGGCTTAGCAGATGTGCACTTGTTAAAATTACACCAAAACCATTAGGAAGGATGACGATTAATTGGACATCAGCTTTTGATCGGGACAGAGGAAATTAAGAGAAATTGGAGGCTGCGATGAGAAGCCTTCTCTTAGAATTAGGATTGTAATTGACTCCATTCACATGTATCAGTGATGTGTTATGCAGTTAAATCTTAGATGGCAGAATGGGGCGGCAGTTAGTAAAGTCACCTCACAAGAAGGTGTTTCTTTGTACTTATAGGTATGTATGTCTGGATTTGTGTGTACAAGACAGAGACACAGCAGCTCTGCTGCTTCCCCAACTGTTTCATGTGGGACATAAATAATGAATAAAGAATCCCTCTAAAAGATGTGTTTCTCATTTTAATTTGTTACGGGCAAAAGTAGCGTCATTAAAGCAGCTGTGGATACCGTATATGTGAATTTCTTATTGTGTACCGTGCCGGCCTTGATAAATGGTAATTGGTAACTGGGGCAGGGTGTATCCAATCTCAAGCTCCAACAACTTTAATCTGAATCAAGCAAGCAACAGAGGAAGGATGATTTGTGTCTGTGATTGAAAGCAAAGGGTCAAGTGAAGATGTGAGAAGTCCAAAAAAGACTCAATACTTCCAGCTTTAATAGATACATGTTTGATTAAAGATGACCTGTTAGGGGCTGATCTGAAGATGTGCACACATACAAACAGGTGCTGATATTGCACACGCGTACAAGCTGGTGTACTATCAGGAATTGTCCATTTGCCTTGATGAATTTTTAGTATTCGTCGTGTGTTCCGGTCCAAGCAAAGTACTGGGAGGAGTTTATGTATCTACATGAGTGTATTTATTTGCAATTTGTGACGTGGTTACTACGTCTGAACACATTTACATTGTTGAAGATTGCTTCTGTTTCGTAAAGCATCTGAAAAAGCCTTCAGCAGAGATGCTGCTGTTCTAGAGACATTTATTCAGCTGGCTTTGTATGACTTCTATTTGAGGACTTTATTCGAAGATATTTTCTGTGTTTTACCCGTTCTTGTTGTCATTCTCTCTCCAGCTTTGACTTTGTGATCGTCTCTCAGATTGTGTTTGCTCTTTTCTAAGGAAACCAGGCCCTGCCACTTTTCTTTCTTTTCCTTTTTTCTTTCAGTCTTTCTAAAGGTGATTGAAAGCAGCCTCGGTGGTTATGCAGACCAGTGTTTCTAACCCAGACTCCAGCAGGGAGGTGGAGGCTTCAGAGCTCAGAAAACTGCAATCATAAAAAGAGACTTTCTGGAACAGACCCTGGAAACATTTTGATTGCAATTACGGTGCCTGATTTTAATATGTATGACTTGACTGGCTGTGTCGAACAGTATCCGGCTTCGTTGTAATGTTTTAGCAAATCAAGAGATTAGAATGGTGGTCCACAGCCTTCGCTATCCTGTGCCCATCCACGCTGTAAGGGTTTCAACAGAAAGTCAGTCCCTATAAAGCTAAATAATGGCCCACAGCTTAAATTGCAAAAATGACAGAATGAAGCTCGTGAAGTGACTGAGAAGAATATTCTGTTGTAATGAACACTGGACAGATGCTCAGGATTTCCTTCAGCGCACATGGTTCTCATTCTCTTTTGAAGCCGTGACATAAAGGAGCTTTGTCCTTTATTGTGAATATAACTAGTAGTCAAGGTCTGTCCAAGGTTTTACCACCCACTCTATAACAAAATCATTAATTGACTCAGCACTTCAAAGGCGGCAGATGGACTATTGTTCCATCTCCTTTCAAGATTCCGTCCCAAATATAAGCTTCATTTTTCTGCAGCTGCATTCTTTAAAATCATATAATGACTATAGATCCTATAGGATGGTTTTCTTTGGACTATGGTGTCTCCCACCTCAAAGTCCATAATTACTTGACTCATACTATCTTTCTGGACTCTGAAGTGATGCATTGCTTCCTCACAAAGACACATTGATACACTCGTGGCTTCAGCTGCTTCTTTTGCCAAAGTGAGTTTTCCAACGTCGAGGACAAAGTGGTTTCTTATCTGCTCGGAGACGAGATAGATGCTGGGACATTTTTCACAATTTCTCCCAGAGTGCTGAGGCAGCCACAATAATAACTCCATAACTTTGGACAGGTCTGGTCTGCAGTGTTTTTATTACTATTTGACCTCACAGTGGTCTTTGACATGATGCATTCCGAACTGCTGGTGGCAAGGATTCCTCATATATCTGTGGACCAAACGGCGTCTAACACACACAAACAAAGTTCCGGTGGAAATGTTTAATCATTTTTCCTGACCTATTGTATTTATTGCTCCATTCAGGTGTCTCATTTTTCTTTTGTGCTAACTGCAACCGTATCAGCCGGTACCATCATATATATTAATAGTCCAGTTTTCGTTCAGACACTGCTTGGTAAACTTCTGGCTGTAAACTTTTAAAATAAAGCTTGACTGTTTGGTGAATCCTATTACCATGCAGCAGGTCAGTCTGGGGTGTCTTCAACCCTTTAAGACCAGAGGCAACAGTTTTGTGCTCACATTATGGATTCTTTTCCCATGTGTTCCCGCAGATATTTAACACATCAGTCATTTGTAAAAACGGCTGGCACATCGCGCACTGCGTGTCTATTGGGAACTATACGGTATGTATTTGCTGCTCCTATATCAGATATGGGCAACCTTAAGAAGTTAAACTGTGTCCGAATCCATTCTTCTGCTCCCTCGGTCAGGCTTGAACTGTGGATGCATCCTGACGAGACAATAGAACATCAGCTGAAACCGAAAAAGCATCTTATGGGAGTCTTTTCCGCAGCAAACCAGAACACGCAAGACAGAACTTTCCTGACCATCTTGGTGTGAGGCGAGAGCACTAACCACTGCACCGCGGCCTCCATGATAATCTCCAAAAATGGTGACGCAGAGAATAAAGTCAAGTGCACTTTAAAGTGTAAATATTGGTGGAGTTTGAATGTCTCCTATGTGGAGGATAAACTGACTGTATGAGCTTATCTTCCAAGATAAACTCTCAAACACACCTTTTCTCTCTGTTCTGTGTTGATTCAGCACACAATATTGTATAGAAGACAGTTTGCAGCATCAAAATGTTGAGGGTTGTGTTTGATAGGGGCCATAGTTCATATCCCGCAACACAAAATCCATGCACCGTAACCAGAGCATAATCATCTGTACCACAGCTGAACGATACTCGGAGGCATCTTTTGAAAACTAGTGAGAGGTTCTACATTACACCAGCACTCATCTGTCCCAGGTGGCCATCACTCAAGCATAAAATTAATTTTGTCTTTCTTTCTTTTTTTGTTTTTGTTACCTGCAAGGCATTGTATGCAGTTTGTGCTTCAGCTGCCATTATTGATGAGTTCTGTTCTCGGTTCTTGCAGGTTGGCTGAAAAGAGCGTTTTGCTGACCAAGCAATTTTCAGTGTTGGCCCTCAGGCAGCATGCTTCTGAACACACCGCGAACCACCTTGGTCACTTGTTTAAGAAACAGCTCACAATAACCCACACATATTCAGTCAAACTTACAATTCCTTTCTGTTGTTTATCAAAAAATGTTTATCTTTTATCTACATATGTCTCTGCTCTATGATCCCTGATCTATCCCTTAGTTATGTTCTGGATTTGAGCTCAGTGGCTCTCCTCATTCTCACACTCCAGTCATTTATATCCCACCATCACATGCCATTAACTTTGTGTCCTCCTCGTCTTGAATGTTGTGCTTTTTGCCATTCTTTCTCCTCTTTCTATATCTTCCTGCAGGTAGCTCTGCTTCAGGTCTGCTGGTTAATGATCCGCAGTGAGCCTGCACTGTGTGGATTGTTTGTTGATGTTTTGTCCTGGGCTTGTAACTTTTTTTTTTTTCCATGGGAAAGGTATTTTTTGTCTATTTATGTCTTGCCAAAAAGTACTTTGTCAACTGAAGTGACAGTGTCATCAGGCATTGTGAAAATAAATATGAAATAGTGAGAAAATATGATTAATTAAGTCAAATTCAAAGGAATTGTAAGATGTTGTAATTTGCTCCAGTTCTTTCAGAAGGTTTTAGCGTTTGAGAAATGACCACTGTACGCCAGACTGTTACAGATTCTCTCGTCTGCGACCACAACAATTACAAATGTCCTTGCAAAACAATTCCAGAATTTTTTATTATGACAAGTTATGGTGTTAGATATTTTAAGGAGGGGGAGTTTAGAATTTCACTTCATGCAAAAAAAAGCAGAAAGATCAGATTTGTTCGAAGATTTTTTATTTATTTATTTTTTAAATATATATGTTGAATGACAGATTACTTTGATCTAGTTTAACAAAATAAAGATTTTGAAAAATAAAATTAGGTGCTGTTGCACAAATTTCATAAATGTCTCCATTTGTCTGTTTGCATATGCAGAGCCTCACTCCTGCACATGTCGTGAGCTGATAGTCTTCGTGGGAGTCCCTATCGCCATCAAACTGGTCATCACTTCTGCTTTATTAGGTAACCTAATATTTCTGCATCTGTGGCAATAAACAAGCTTCTTGTGTGCTGTTTTGACGTAATAGCTTTGTGTATTCAGCATTTAATTGTAGCCGTTTCAGACCTCATCTCATCTAATCCCACAGTTAGCCGATCTAAATCACATTCCTCTTCATTGCACTGCACTACTCACTTAAAGCAATATATAGAAAACTGCAGTCTATAAACTTCAAATCAAATAATATGCCCAAATCAGCAGCAGGAATATCCCCCAACACCCAACTCAAAAACCTCCTCAGTGTGCTAAATGTAATTTTAAAAAGTGATGTATAGTCTGGTCTCTCAGCCTTCACTTCCACTTCACTGAGCATCAAAGTTTGGAGTTTCTGCAATAAAAAAGGAAATCCAAATGAAGCGAGAGGAGAATTCTAACATGGTGGGTTTTGCATACTCACTGTGTCACTTGTGAGGTTTTCTCTCCAAAGATTGTATCCTTAAGGGAAAATGGAAAGAAAGAGAAATTGTTTTTAATTAATATCAAAGTATGTAGAACTTTTAGGGCTTCCTTTTTTTTGGCTGAGATTTGGATCCAACAGAATAAAATGTAGCACTAATTTTACATCTGTGCTGTTTCCTTTTGTCGCTGTCTCTTCATATCAGTCAAGTTCCTGGTATTCCCCTCTGATCTGAGTGAACCTCCTCCTCTGTGTGGTGAGAGAGAAAGCTGCAACGTCTTGACTCAACGTCCTTTTCTGTCAATGAACCTCGGGAACCGGACAGAGAACATCACAGTTGGTACAAATGGAGACCTCCTGATAAATTGCAGACTTTTCGGATTGTAATATTATTGTTATTTGGCATCGTCATTCACAAAAACAGCATACACACCATTACTAAATCTAAGTCTCCCTGTGTCTGTGATTTGTATCTATGGCTCCTCCGACGTGTTAATCTTCCCTTCTCATTCGCCTTCTCAGATCCAGATTGTCCAGTTATGGTCAGTGCTGGACGACGAATTGTCGGAGGAACGTTAGCGGCACAGGACAAGTGGGGCTGGCAAGTCAGTTTGCACTGGAGAGGGAGCCACTTGTGTGGGGGCTCCATCATCTCCTCTCACTGGGTCATCACTGCAGCTCACTGCTTTGCCCAGTAAGATGTGGACGCATCAACAATCAATCAATCTTTATTGCAGACTCTTAGATCCTTGTGAAAACAAAAACACATTAAAAACAGTGAACACTTCATCAAATAAACAGCAAATAGACAACAATAAAATAGAATATTAAGACCCACACAAACAGTGTCTCCAGAGCCTCCAAAGTGCAGATGTGTACCTGACACTGCTTTCCTTTAGTCAGTTTAAAACCTTTGTATTTTAATTGTTGGGCAGCTCCAGTCTGTTCCTAAATTTAAATACAAAATTTCTGATAGCAATATTAAGAATGGACATGTTATTTATCACAAACAGCTGACTGGCACTGTTCCACCATGTTCCCTTCAGTGGCAAACGCAAATCATTCCTGATCACATGACCAAGGTATTTGACTTAATCCACAATATCAAGCCGACTTCCAGATAGGTGGAAAGTGGAAAACACAGTGTTACAGTCTTCCTTTGTCCTCACAATCATAACCACACTCGTTTTGGTGTTAAACTTAATTTCAATTTGTTCCCCATATTCCAAGCAGAATCCAAGCAGTTGTTGTAACCCGGCTGAATATGGTGGCATTTTGACAAGATCATCTGCATAAAGAAGATGGTTTAGGAGTCGGTCTCCCACTATGCATCCTGTCTTACATCATCCTAATCTTTGAGAGAGATTGTCCATATAGAGATTAAACAGCATGGGGGACAGAAATCCACCCTGCAGGATACAAATTATTGATACTAATTTGTATCCTTAATCTTAGTGTATGAGCGTAGCTGTCTGCTGCTGCCTGCATGTTTCATTGTTTACATTATTTCTGCTGTTTTATCACTGCTTTTTCTCAGTATTACTTTATAAATCCATGTCTTTCAAGGACTGCTAACATCTGGATTATAGATCATCTACCTTCAACTAACTGATTTAGTCTCAGCCAAACTTAAAAGGCGAAAAAGCAAAAAATAAATCTCCCACAGTTCAACAATGCAAAAGAACACAAAATGCAGGTGGCTGGCATTTAAAGGTTCCTGTGTAACAAGTTACTTTTTTATCGAGAGTAACTAGTAAAGTAACTCCACAACTAAATAAAGCAAAACTTGTGGAACCATTTTCCATAAAGAAAGATGAAATATGATGAACTTAATTAAAGTAGAGTTTCAAGTCATAACATGTAGTTGAGAGATTATTTGGTGACTCTAAGAGGAGTTGATTTACTCACTAAATGCTGCTGTAAATCCCACCAAACAGATGGCAAAAAAAGCCATGGGGATTTTATATAAACTGAATAAATCAATAAGAAATGTCCTCCCTGCTGCCTGAGCTGAACTCAAACCACAAACTTTTCTGTCACACCTCGAACAGGAACCAGACTGAAGTGGCTGACTGGTTGGTGGTGGCAGGCACAGTCAACATCGCTCACAGCTCTCTCGGGAGGCGCTACAGAGCCCTGCAGATCCACACCCACCCTCTTTACAACAGCCACAACCAAGACTTCGACGTGGGGCTGTTGAGAACCATCACTGACATAGAAATGACAGGTGAAAATCCGGTGGCTCCAACTGCCTGCAAAGACATGTTATGTGCCGTGAAACGGTGATGACCTGGACTGGATACTACTGCCTCACAATACAAACTATTACTCTATTACAACAGATCGAAATGTGTTGATGACATCAAAATTCATATTGAGTTAAGTAAAATGTTCAAAACTTTGTGTTCATATCACAATCACTTCAGGACGTTTTTGACATCTCATCCCGAACACAAGAAAACGTAACTGGACCCAACCCATCTTCTAGTATTGTAAGATAAACTAAACATAAACGCAACTACAGTTCAAATGTGACCGTCCTAATAGAGATTCCAGAATTCAAAAGGCTAAAGTTGAACAAAACCATAAATTTTTATATATATAAAAAAAAAAAGGTTAAAAAGAAGCAGGATAACGGAAGAATATAGACTTTGAGTCACAGTGCAAGAACATTGTGCAAAGCCAGAAACTAAAAAAATAGAAATTGGAAGGAGACTTTAAGAGAGCAGGAGGTAAAGCCAGGATGCTGATAGTGAAGTGGAAATATATGAACGAAGGAATGGGAAAGTAGTGCTGAAGAGATTGTAAACTAGATACTGCATGGTTGTATATGTTTCATAACGTTCCACAACACCGCTCATAAAGATTTGAAAAGGCTTTTTCCCCTGAGGTGTTGAGGAAAAGATTTGGAGTTTTTGTGTTCACAAAAGTGCTTCATCTGCTCTAACTGCGGCATTGGCAAAGTAAATATTTGATTTTGCCAAAACTAGATACAGCATAAAATATTCTGATGCACTGAAACCACCAAGGGACAGTTTAAAAGCAAAGCAGCGCTCTAAGGAGATAATCGAGAGATTAAATCTGCTGCAGGAAAGCAGCTTTCTTTGAAATGAAGTCTCCATCTTCTACAGCTCTTTATCCAGCATATGGTTGTGGACTGACCCCTCACCACCACCACCACCACCACCACCACCAACACCACCATAATGCAGGATTACATTTCAGTGTGAACTTTCTGTCTCTATAGGTGGGGTGCAGCCGGTCTGTTTACCCAGTCCGAGCGCGTCTTTCCCTCCAGGCACGGCCTGCTGGATAACAGGCTGGGGGTATCTTAAGGAAAAAGGTGCGTTGCTCTGACACTGAAAGAGTGTGTTTCTACACAACTGTGAGTCATCCGACGATCCAACGGCCTTTGGGCTTCATGGGTCATTCAGACCCTTTTGAGGGAATTTAAGTAGATAACATGACAACATCACTGACCTTCATGTTGTAGCCCCGAGATTCCAGAAACAACGGCTTACAAAGATGGAAATATAAGACGCAAGAGAAGAAAAATGACATCCACCTTTGACATCCACTCAAGGCTGCAGGGGTTGGAGTCAACCCCAGCTGAGGGTGATAGGATGAAGGCAGACAAATACGAAACGCTCACACCAATTGGAAATTCCCAAGTCATCAATTAGCTTAACATGCATGTGTTCTGATTTACAAAGGAAACCTGAGGAGACAAAGGGAAAAAATAATCGATACAGAGGAAAGCGCATACAAACTGGTTATTTCTTGCTGCATGAATGAGATCTATTTCTGACACTGAACAAAAAATAATGTGAATTATTTTCAAAAATCTATCATTTTGACTCAGACATTTCACATAAAATATCAAGTATATTATCACATATTCAAGTAATCAGATAAACTAAAAAGAAAGCTTGAACCCTGCTTATTTGGGCGCAGCTGTAAACTATCCACATAAGAGGTTTGTAAACTAAAGTTTTTACGCAGACAAATGGGACTTCTTTGTTTGGCTGTGCTCACTTTTTCTTCTTCTACAGGCTACATATCATATGAGCTGATGCAGGCTCAGGTGAAGGTGATAGCTCAATCCATCTGCTCCAGCTCAAGCGTCTATAGTTCCTTCATCACCCCTCGGATGATTTGTGCTGGACACATGGACGGCGGGGTGGACTCCTGCCAGGTAATCTCCTCCGGTGACTTCTATGAACCTAATATAGATTTATGAAAATGTTCTTCTTTTTTTTTTTTTAGGTCAGGCTGGTGTTGCTCACCGTTAAGTGTTGGCACAGCCTGTTCTGTCATGTTTGATGAATTGTTGGGTTTTCAGGGTGACAGCGGCGGACCCCTGCTGTGTGAGACATCCAACGGTGACTGGAGGCTGGCGGGGGTGGTGAGCTGGGGACAAGGCTGTGCGCAGCCCAATAAACCCGGCGTCTACAGCAGAGTAACCCAACTGCTGCACTGGGTTGAGAGACATACAAAGGTACTGACGCATCCATCTATCTTCCATAAGCACTGGAGACAAACAAGTTCACCAGTCTGTCCCGGGATGAGGATAGAGAGACAGACAGCCATACACATCCGTTTCTACGACCAGGTTAAAGTCACCAGTTTGATTAGTGTGTATTTGTGTCCTTTGGAGAAAGCCAAAGCACTCTCAAACACAAAAAAAAAAACCAACACTGTGCATGCAAAGGGAAGAATATTCAAACTCTCCACACACAAAAAAAACCCCTCAGCCTCCAAATAAACTGGGGGTTTTCTTGCTCTAAGGTCAGTTTTCACCAATTCCCCCCTGTCTGGACTTGTTTGTCCCACTAACTCTTAAAGTACGGTTCTTTCCTCATGCTACACCGAGAACTGTACTATCATCAGATTGTGATAAATGATTCACAAGGTGTGGCACTGCTCTTCATTTTGGACTTTGAACTCAGGATAATTGTCTGTCTGTCACACATTCTGCTATAAAACAGGTTATAACCTCCTGAGACCCAGCTAAATGACTTGTGTCCAAATCCAGCTCACTTTAGTCCTTTGAGCCACTTGACTTGTCAATCTGTCCATTTCTTTATTCTTTTTTTATGCAGTTTCATAAAACACAGGGGAACAGGCTTAATTTTTTTTGACTTGAATGAAATTTTAAGTTGTTGTTCATGTTGTTTCTGTCTTTCCATTTATGCCACAGGACAAACCAGTAGACGATACCACTGCAACCATGACTGACACCTCGGAAACAAGCATGTAACCAAACAAGGAACAATAAAATATGGATCAGTATGTTTCTGTCTTTGGTGTTCCTTCTTGTTGCCCAAAGAGAATTCAGCCAATGTTCTCAATGGAGTCTGAGGAGTAAGGACACAAATAAATAACAGGTTTATTATAAGAGAATTATATTTTTATTCAGCCACAAACTCAACCCCTTCCATGAAAAATGGATTGAGTAACATTTTTTTTGTAATTGTGACTGTGGTGTAATTGTGACGCAGTGCAAACACTGAGAGTCACATCCCATTACACACCAATGGGCAATGAGCTTTTTGATTTTCGGCATACACAGCAAGAATATGAAAACCCAAACAGTCTTTATTCTCTCTGTGAGGCGAGAGTGCCAACCACAACACTACGGTGTAGCCCTCGGTATGTCTTAATTGCTTTTACTTTTATCACATTAGCTAAGACTTGGGTCTGAGCTGATATTACCATTAGGACAGCAGTGGGTCATCTAATATAGCAAATTTATCCAAATTCTCAACCTGTTTATGTGGAAGTGTCCTTGAGCAAGACACTGAATCACGCATTTGTATCTTGTATGGAAGCTATCAGTGTTGTTTCAATATACTATTTTGTAAGCAACTATTCCATTTCCTATTTAACTGCAGTATAAATGCTGAATCTTAGCCGATGATCCAATACACCTACCCAATTTAGGCTATGCTAAGCAACAAAACAATAAATGAAATGGATTTTAGATATAAATGGAAAGGGTTTTGTGATTTGTATTCATAGTGTGATGTGTGAATGATATGGACCAGTGTTATGGCTGTACAAAGACAGTATGTCTCCAGTGTGTTTAGTCTGAATGGAGTTTTGTAACACAGGAAATTTCTACTGGGGTAACAGAATCAGATGTGTCATACAATTTCATGATTCAAAAGCCTTGAGAGAACTATTTAGCAACAATCAAACATTGCAAAACGCTTACAGCTATTGTCATAAAAATGCCTACAAAGTACTAGCCACATAACATTCTAATATATTAAGAATCCAGACATCATTGATCGCTTTTGACTGATTACTTCATTCTAAACACCGACTTGTCCCCTTGTACTTTTTGTAAATTGTTCTGAAGAGAAGGATTTTAATAGATCAGATAAGAATGCTCTTATATTGCATTGTCGGTCGGTTTAGTTTGAGTTAAATGAGCGTATCTGGTAAAATACATGTGAAAAGTCACGTAGTCCTTTGCAGTCTGCACGCACCCACGCTGTTTAGTGCTGCACGTGAGTGCGCAAGCGCAAGCGCGCACGACTGACAACACAGATGACCGACATTGATATTACACCACAAAGGAGGGAAGTTCACCGGACGTAACCTAACTAACCAGCGGGACTAACCAGCATTTAGTTACGTATTAACTCAAGCCCTGGTCATGGCAGCCGTCAGAGCCGCTGTAAAAGTTCATGACAGCAGTGGAGTTCACATGAGGTGAGAGGTGAGCCTTCAGAAGACACCAAATAGTTTCAGGTGGTGCGCGCCTTTGCCTCCATGCCTTTGTCCTGTTAGTTTCTACATACTCGGTGGAGATAACTATCTTTCCGCACAGCCAGGGAATCACACAATATGTGCTCGGTAATAAGCAGGGTGAAACCGGTTAGCCGGGCTCTGGCTCTCACGCTACGGCTTAGGGGAAGCGCCGAGGGCTCGAGTTACTCAGCAGCCCTGAGCAGGCGCTCCTATCCCGGCGCGAGCAGAGGCGTCGAGCCGCTGACAGTCTCCAGCAGGCGGTACTGCTCCAGGATGGCTCCTACTCAAGGACTGCTCTTCAGACAAGTGAGTTTTACGCAGTTTTGACAATTTAATCTTGTATGTAATTTATAGATTAGCATTTAAAAAGCGACAGTATTTCTGGTTAACGTTGAGAGTTCCAGCCGTTTCTTCGTAATGTTTACAGTAGTGTAGCATTCCATGCTAGGTTGTTTAGGTCGAGCTTTTAGGAAATTGTGGTCGTTAAATCCCAACATGATCGGACACGTAGCTAATCGATCTGCACAGTTATGATGTAAACACGTTGAAAACGTGCAGACTGTGTGTGTACATAGTGCCTGAAAGCTGTAACAGCTGCAGATCGACGCTTCATAAGCTACACACTTTGACATTACTTTGACAGCTGTGAGGGACAAAAGTCTTTCAAGGCCACCTCAATATTTCCTGCATTAAGTAAACGACTTGTGGAACGTTTGAATTCGAGAAAACAAAGTATTCCTGCAGATCAACACTGTACGCTGCGACAAAACACATGCAGCTTGTTTATTTATAGATTCAAGTTTGTACCTTGAATCCTTAAATGCTTGTTTTTTTTACTGTAAACAAGCCTTAGTAATCGATGTTATTGTCATTAGTAGTGCTGCATTTGCAATATACACATTAAAAGATGTCATGTCAACATATTTGGCAAATCAGATGGAGTCCTACTGTTCGCATTTCATAATAAATGCACCAAAAATAAGAACAACACATTAAAAAAAAAAAAATCCCATGTGAGGCACTGCCGTGCTAACTTATGAAACAAAAATTGATCCCAGTTGCATCTTGGGTAAAATATGACAAATCATAGTTATGTGGAAGTACAACAAATTCCAAACACATCACATCATCCATTTAAGTGTTTGATTTATTTATCGCAAGACTTAATGCAATTACAATACTTTACTGCATGATTGCATTTTTACCTAATATCATTCAGTCCAACTCAGTGGAGACTGCAACATCTTTGTTTTCATGATAGATTTCCCATGGAGGTGAAATCAAGTTCATAGATGTAACTAAAGTTCATGTCAGATTGAGTAGGTCCATACACTTCTGCTATACACATTTGGAAGTCTCCATGTCTTTGGTCTGGAATTGACCACTGTTTAAACTTTACTTTGAATGAAATTTTTTTTTTTAAATGTAGCTATAGGCAAAGTATTTGTTGAAAACTTTGAGTTTGTCTTTTGAGAAAGTTGTGAACATCAGATATGTGGTTGTTTAACTGATATCTTATCAGTAAACTGACAAGCCTTAAACCCTTAACCTATTTTCAGTGTTTGTTGACAGACATTAGGTTACATATTTGACTCCACTCGCTGCTGTGACTGGTGGTGTTATATCCTGTGTTGCATAATAGTGTAGAAACCTCTATTTATCTTATTTCGTCATGTATTGTCCAAATAAAAAATGTGCAAGTCCCTCTCATCACCACTTTATACTTCATCCTTCATGTTTATGCAAAGTTTAATGAATACATGGAAACAGTTGCAAAAAAGTTTGAGCAAATCACATGAAATCTGAACCCTAACATAATTTAAGGTCAATTATAAAACCTTGTAATTATAAGAAACAATATTTGTTATTGTCATATTCTCTTCCTTTTATTTCCCAAACTAACGAGTTAATGGCGATCACAGAAGACATGGAACAATAGCAATAGGCCACACTGAAAAAGGTGCTACTTGTGTAGGATTCTTTTTATTTTGTTTGTGTAAATATTGACAAAGCATCACATTCCCGCTTAAATCTCCTCATGTATTGTTAGAAACAATAATTGTTTTACCTCTTTGCTTTGGAAAAGCACCTCTTAGTCCCAGTTAGTCCACATGGAAACCAGGTTGATGCTTTTGTGTTTGAAAATCGAATAAAATATGAAACATGATGATGCCATATTCAGTCACAGTTCCCATCAAATGAGCAAACTGTACAAGTTATTTTGACAAATTAGTCCGTGTGTGTATCTTGACTGTCACCACTACAATCTATGAAGATACTCAAAGAGCAGACGGTTTGTTTTGAAGACAAATTCAGTCATGTGTACTGTTTGCTGTTTAGCTGTTTGAGGCAGAAAGCAGCACCTACACCTACCTACTGGCAGACTCGGAGACCAAGGACGCTGTCCTTATAGATCCCGTGCTGGAGACCATTGACCGAGACCTGAAGCTCGTAGATGAACTGGGACTCAACCTAACTGTGGCAGGTATTTCCTTTCTTGTCAGACAGTGTCATTCCACATATCAAGATATCTTTGTCACGATATATGACGATTTAAAATCTGTATTACCACAGAGTTTCTTGTTACAGCCTTTAAAAAATGTCTATAATAGTCCTGGGACGAACGTCCTTTCTAAATTACACTTGTACCTAATAAAATATCCTTAAGGATTATGCCGAAAAAGTCCACCTCACGTTGTGAAGTAATCAAAGTTATACGACAACCTGCAATAACGACGTTTCATATTGAAGGATATGATGTGTGTTTTTCTCACAGTAAACACTCACTGCCATGCCGACCACATAACAAGCACTGGACTGATGAAGAAAAGACTGCTGGGACTTAAAAGTGCCATTTCCAAATTCAGCGGCGCTTCGGCAGATATTCTCCTCGCTGAAGGAGATAAGATCCCCTTCGGGAAACACGTAGGAAAAACATTTTTTCCAACTTACCTGAGGAGATTGCATGCGGGTGTACAGTATATGTTTGCATGTAATCTTGACTGTATCTTCAGGATTTGTATCGGTGTTGTATGCTTTTGTCGCTCTGTGCATAACTGTCAAGGTCTTGATAAAGGACAGTTGACGGGCCTTGAAGTGATAGTTGTCTTTTCTCTCTGCCAGTATCTGACCGTGAGAAACACTCCAGGACACACAGACGGGTGTGTGACGTTGGTGTCGTCGGATCAGGCCATGGCTTTCACTGGCGACGCCCTGCTCATCAGAGGCTGTGGCCGCACCGACTTCCAGCAAGGTCCACCCAAACTTTACTTCTGTCTTCGATTGAACCAAGTGTTTTTGTAATGCTGTTTCGTGAGCACAAGGGGGCAATGTTGCAATATTACTCCTTATCTAACTCTGCCTCTGATGATCAGGGTCTTCTACAAGGCTGTACGAGTCGGTCCATCAGAAGATCTTCACGCTGCCGGACCATTGCCTCATTTACCCAGCGCATGACTACACAGGTGGGATAAAAAAACAAAAAACAACAACCCTGCACCTCATCTGTATTTACATGTTCACCTCTTCCAATATTCAAGATGTCGATTGTCACATGAACACAGTGATTCACAAGCAGCCATGGAACTGTAATGATATTAATGCATATATAAAAACAGCACAAATACAGGTAGGTACTGTCGTGTATATAAAGTTACAAACAGCTTGTTTGGATGGTGGACATTAAGAAGTCACTGCATATTACTGATGTCTGGTTTGTGTAGGTGGTGTGTCCTCCTTTGCTTTTACACTTTAATTTTAATCTACCACTGAACACTGCGCTGAAAAACGGAGACAAAAACACAGATTTGTACCATTTACGTTTGTATTTTCCAACTGGGAGAAGTTAAAAATGAATACAGTAAAAGTGTTTCGAAAGCTTGAAGCAATGCAAACAGTAAAATGTGAAAGTTGACACAAGTTCAGTAAGTCTGTATGAGATCATCTCACAATGTCCTTAAAGGTGCCAAAATATATCTTGCATTTTGTTTTCTAACTTCTTTGGAAATTCATGAGTGTGGTTCAGAATAAGGTGAAAATAAAGACTATAAGCAATAATTCACTACAAGGTTGCCAGATTTTTGTGAGCACATCTACTCCAAGGATACATAAGTCTACTAATTTTCTTAAAAAAAAAAAAAAATGTATTCAACTTTCAATTAAAATGACTTTACGCTTCAGATAACCTGCCAATATTGTATACATTTTTTGGCAACAAGTGGAGACCGGGCTGCCGGTGGCCTTTATGTCTGCTGTAGACCTCAGATGTCACACTCTTCCTTTGTATCAGGACGGACAGTTTCTACAGTCGGCGAGGAGCGCAAGTTCAACCCACGCTTAACGAAGAGCCTGGAGGAGTTTGTGAAAATCATGGAGAACCTCAACCTCCCCAAGCCATCAAAAATTGGTACCAAAAACATTTTCTTTCACAGTCCAAGCGCCTCCCGTCTTTAAGAAACTCGTCTTCAGTGTCAAGACTTCCAACACTTTGCATTATGTTTGTGTTTTCCTTCTTTTTTCACAGATATCTCCGTGCCTGCTAATCTGGTTTGTGGAATACACGAAGTCTGAAAGCAACTGAGAAGATTCTGCATTATTTCACTTTCAGTCCTCGCAAAACAAACCAAAACACTGGTTACTATTAAAGTGCTTTATTGTGTTTATGCATCTGAATGTAAAGTTGAAATAGCCGTGCTGAGTGTAGCTCCTGACATTGTGATTACGCTTGAAATGAAAATGTGATCGTGTATATTTTAACTGTGCAATATGAGCACTTTTGTAGGGCTTTACGTGAGGGAAAGAAACAGGAATGGTACATTTTTTTTGTACTTTGATTAAAGTTGAATGTGAGAGATCTTTTCTAAGTCGGGCTTTTATGAACTGCAGAATTGAGGGTAAATTTATGAAATGGAAAACTTGGATAAAAATGTTCTATTCAAGCTTTGGTTTAGTATTCATGAATGCCTCACCGGCACAATTGACTTCTTCCACATGGCTTTTTCAGAGAGTCCCAACTTCCTCCAGCCAAGGACACACACACACACACACACACACACACACACACACACACACACACACACTCTGCTCACGACCACTGCCTTTTTGCATAGCAGGAAAATAAAGCTCCACTATTTGCATACAAAATCAATAAGTACTCCTTTCTGTAGCACTTCTTTTCATGACCTCCAGTTTTTACTTTCAACTGTCCATTTCCCTAGAAATCTAAAAGTAAAGACCGTCTGTTGAGGTGTGTCTCTTCTAAGATATGTTAAAGGATGATCTTGCCAAGAAGTAGATCTGCCTCCAGATTAAATAAACGTATAAAAGTGCTGCTCTCATTATGTGTGGCAACAGTTTATCAGCCAGTAATACGGGTTTGTTCAGTTGTGGAGGCCAAGAAGAGACTTGTGATAGTGAAAGAAATCCTGGGGCTTAAAGGAATATATGAAAACTGTTTACTGAAATCTGTAAAAATGAATCCAACTTACTGCCACAATTTAAATTAGCACTGTAACGTTCCCGGTAAAGATTCAAGCCTTAATGGGGGTGTCTCAATGTTTAGTTTTTTCTAATTATGTGGTTAATAACTTTAAAAGTGGCTCTTAAAGATATATATATTTTACTATTAAAGATGTTTGAGGTATTGCCAATTAAAATAAAACTGTCAATGCGGATATGTTGTCCTTTATTGATGGATTGTGTGTGTGTCTGTCTGTCCTCAGCCCAACAAGAACATTAACAGAATAGTAAATAAAACAGAGGCTGGAGAAATTGGAAACTAAAAAAAAAACCCGCCAAGCTCTGATAGAAATTAAAAGGATTTGGACTGAAAACAAGTTGTGTACTTCAGTGACTCGCTGCTGCCCCCTAATGCACAAAAGTAGCATTAAGATTGACATACTGTACATTTAAAGTTTATTTCAGACTGAAAGATGCAGTGTTACACCGCAACAGCTAACTCTTTTACATTAAAAGAAATGCCATCTACACATAAATCACTTGGAAATTTTTTGTAAAAGAAACGGGCGTCTCGCCCACCTTTATCTTTATTAGGGAGTTTTAAAAGTTGAAATGTCATCACCAGGCTGACAGTATTTCCGATTCGTTCACGTGCAGAGACACTACAGGTGAGTGATCTGTGCACGTGAACGAATCGGAAATACTGTCACCAGGCAGTATACTGTCACCAGGCTGACAGTATTTCCGATTCGTTCACGTGCACAGATCACTCACCTGTAGTGTCTCTGAGCTTCCCAAACTGAAGTCAAAAGGTTCCCTACAGACCTATAATGTACATATCAGTGATAAATGAAGCAGGACGACAAAACAAATACTAAGTTGTGGCTGGAAAAAGGTTGAGGTTTCGATTGGGATGCTAAAAACATAAAACCGAAGGCCTGCGGTACAAATTGGATATGAGGATTTTGAAGAATATTGGTTTCGACAAGCCAGCGAGGGTCTGATGCCAAATTTATTTCATTTTCGCAGCTTAGTTTTAATACTCTGGAGCCTTGAAATTGAATATGGCTGCCTCACGTCGGCCACAAAAAACACTCATTAATTACAAT
Organism: Lipophrys pholis; assembly: GCF_963383615.2. Lineage (NCBI taxonomy): Eukaryota > Metazoa > Chordata > Actinopteri > Blenniiformes > Blenniidae > Lipophrys > Lipophrys pholis. The sequence continues at coordinate 16,999,859 of NC_137639.1, read as the reverse complement.
TAAATCCAAACTGAGTCAACTGTATTGCACTTTATTTTAACCCTCGAGGAACCGCGCCTGCAGTCGCATAAACATCCTGGTGATGTGGAGCCTTGCAAGCTGTCACCATGGGAAAATGTAACATCCATTGCGAATGGTTTGGATGCAGCGTTACGTATGGTGCTTTGGAGTTATGAAGGATCCAGAAAAAGGATTGAAGGTCACGATTTCTCAGCCTCCTTTGAATATATTTGTAAATCAGATTCTCCCAAGGTGCCCCTGAAGCACTGTAATAAGTCATAGCTGTGCATGCTGATGAATTCACCTGTGGATTAGGAATTCATGAAATTATAGCAACAAAACTCACATGGCCCAACACAGGAAATGGTAGTTCATCACTTTAGAATAATGTCTTTTGTGATAAAGGCAAAAGAGGAGCATCTAAACTTGACTGTTTACTAACAAGTCAAACAAATTAACATAATAACGACCTCGACCTTTACTTCCCTCTATTTTGGAAAAGGAGAATTTCAAGACAGCTTCCTAAACCAATGTCCGATTTTGTGGTTTTATCCCGCAGCTTACATGTCTAAAGTATGTAAAAGGCATTGAAATGTTCTATACTTGTTTCACCTTCTTACGGTTTTTAAGTTCAAGGAACATGCAGGCCAACTTCTCTATCAAAGAAGAGCTTTTGTGAGCACAAAGAAAAACGTGGGTTGAAAAAAGGTGTGTTCTGGATGGTCTGATGCAAGTTAATACCATTAACACACGCACGCACGCACGCACGCACGCACGCACGCACGCACGCACGCACGCACGCACGCACGCACGCACGCACGCACGCACACACACACACACACACACACACACACACACACACACACACACACCATCTACCAGATGTTTCTGTCAGCACCCAAGACAAACAACATGATTGTGCAGCACCTTCTGCCTCACTTCCTTCACTCACTGACAGACACCTGCATTGTTTTTCAGTGAAAGCCAGACGTATGTGTGCGTGGGTGTGTATGTGTGTGTGTGTGTGTGTGTGTGCGTGCGTGCATGTGTGTGTCCGTTGTTGCCATTGAGCTGAAGATATGTTGCTTTCCCCTGTAAAACGCTCCCATTTTCTTGATGCTGTGTTGCTGCTGGAAAGCGATGAGCCAGCTGTCCTTTCACCTCCTGTGTGTATGTCACCCATCTGCCACCTCTTTTTTTTTTTTTCAGTCCCGCTCTTTCTTTCTTCCTTTCTCATCCTGACTCTGTGCCACCGTGAACGTGCTGCTTATTCTCTCTCACGCCAGCCACATGTCACTGGAAAGAATCTATTACACTATCAGCTCATTCAGAAGGAGCTGCAAAGAGGCCAGTGAGGGTGATAAAGCCCTCCAAGTGAAGAGAGCACATGTTGTCTGTAGGAAGTAGAAAAGCAGGGTTCGTATACACCAGAGATCCCTGAAGTCAATCCTGTCTCCAGAGTATTATTTTTCAGGATTTTTACTCGTCACTGTTGTGTTTGCATTAACCTCAGAGTCTTTCTCAGATTCCCACACAGGTGTGCCGTCACACTGTGGAACATTAACGGTGACCGTTGAAAACGTCACGGTGTTCTAATCTCCTCCGTGGTTCGTGTAACACTCACATAGGAAAAGTACTCTGGGAGTACTGTACATGGTCATAGCCATTCATGTCACACAACCTTGACACCCACAATGCTCCTCTCTGCACGCTGAAGACTCTCATTTCAAACCTAAGAGACCTTATAACTATACTCACTAATTCAAAACCTTATCTTTTAAAATGCACCATTTTGGGGTTTTTACTTCTGATATCCCCTTATATCTTCAAGATTTGTGGTACTTTTCGATATTTGATATTATTTACTCAATAGATAAGAGTCCTTATGAAAACAACAACAACAACAACAACAACAACAACAACAACAACAACAACAACAACAACAACAACAACAACAGGTTAAACATAAGATAAAATTGCACATTTATCTAAAGTTTTCCGGAAGTTCCAGGGAACTACAGAGGGTTTAAGGAGCCACATGCAGCTGCTCCACATCTGGGCTTTGCAGACCAATGCCTTGGGGGCAAGCAATAACAATTTAAAAAAGTTTTGTCGAGGCCCTTCATCACATCTCTATGCCTAAGTGTGACTGAGAATGACCGTATCAATATGTTTACTGTGTGAATGACTGTCAAACTAATTTGGATAAAGCAACGGAAGGATGGAAAGAAGCACGAGTGTCCACCGTGCAGTGAATTTGCATTGTGACAGTCAAGACGGTGCCACTGCAACTTTCTTTTAACTCCCAGGGAAAGTTTCTCCGGCCCTGCTACTCACTCACAATGACCTTTTTAAGTTAATTTCCCTTTAAATCCTTTAATTTCGTAATCTTCCCGTGGGAGCCTGCCTGTGGTGTAACGAGGAGCCTTTTACTTGACGGTGCGCTGCTGGCCGTTTGCCCGCATGACTCCACAAAGAGAAACCCGGTCACTTCCCAGAATAGAAATCCCGTCTGAGTGCGGGAGGACGAACCAGCCGAGTTGAAGTGTAAAGTGAAGAGGTCACAACACGAGAAAAGGACTGGTCATTGGGGAAACTTTTCTTCTGCCGAGTCTGCGCCCTCCTGCGTCTGCGCCCTCCTCCGCGCGCCGAGCTCACCTGTTGACACGGAGCAGCCGCGCGAGGCGAGCTGTCACGTTCCCCCACTCGGGCTGCGAGGGCTCTGAATGGAGGGAACGAACACCCGGCGAAAGGACGTGCAAGCGGCTGTCAGCTCCACGACAAGCGACCACAGGAGGCGGCGGAACTTCACGCCGACCTGCAAAGTGAAACTTGCAAAGTGACGCTCCGCAAGTTTTATTTTTTGCGCTTTTTTTTTTCTCTCTCTCTCTCTCTCTCTCTCTCTCTCTACCTCAAAGTTTCACTCCGACTTGGCGTTCATGTTTTGAAAATCGACGATCTCCTGAGCACGTTTTGTCAGGTAAGAGCTGTTTTCATTCACTGTTTCTCTGTTCGAGCCCCGAGTCAGCAGACCTCCACACACAGTCTGTGTCTGAGAGACAAAAACAGGCTCACAGGGGACAAACTGTGCTCTGGGTGAAAAGCAAACTTTCTTTCATGTGGTTGTCCTGCTACTGCAGGATCACCACGGATAGCTTTTATTCAACCTTTGACTTTAAAACAAAGAGAGACCATTCATGGAACTTTCGAACGCTTAATGCATTCACAATGTTTACTTATTGGAAACTATGAAGTCAAATCAGCCATGACACTTTAATTTACATGTGATATTATTTCTCTCTCTCTTATATAAACACGGACCTGCACAGTTCCGATGATTCACATGTAATCTGTGGAAATATCCTCTGCAGCTTCATCTGAGATTTTAGTGTCCCTCATCTTTTCCCCCCTCAATAACGTGGGTTTTACAAAAATCTGTCCACTTTTGTTTACGATGACCTTGGGGTGTCCCTCCATCAGCACTCTCAGGGTAAACAGAGTGGGTGGGAGGGTATTGCTGAGGTGGGATTGAGATGTAAGACTGGGAGGATTCTCTGTCTGGGGACTTCTGCCTTTGGCTCTTTTCTTTTCTTTTGTTTTTTTAATGTCTCAAAAACACAGACATCTTGTTTTGATCACTGGTGGACAAATCTGTGTCTGAGCCCTGTGTGTCCCAGTCTGACTCATTAATGGATCACCCTTCCTTGCGTCACGATTTTCACATCCTCACTCAGGCAAAAGGAATCTCGGTGAGAGCTGCTCCACCTGCATTCTTGCTCCAACTTAGCACATACTAAGCAGGCCGTGTTCAGGCAATAGGATCTTATTTCCTCTGCATTTCACGTCTCATTTTTGGGCCTACAGGTGGGTGGATGTCGACTTTTAAGATTGAGAAAACCAGCATTTGTTCCCTTTTAGTTTCTAATATTGCATTTGAGACGGATTACAGCCGTGATCGCGCAGGTATTATTCACATTACAGGTGTTTCAGCTCTACCCGAGTGCTTCTGTCAGCTAATATGATTGACGGCGTCAATTTGGAGCGCCATAATCGACATTGTTTTATAGTGCAACCTGTGACTTTCAAAATCTTTTGTCACTGCTGATGGATGAATCATTTTAGTCCAGAAAAATCTCAGACAAAAGTGTGTCATCGTGAGAATTAAGAACAAAAGGGACGTCTCAAATTGGAGAACAGATGTTTGTCATTTATTTCACTCGATGTGAATTTTCTATTCAATGAGTAAGGAACTGCTTCTTTCATGAATTTGATTTACCAAGTAACCATTTATCTTCTACACTACATGAATAATAATATTATTCATCCTGTTTTCTATTATCCGACATGTGGCCTGTTTCTTCAGGTGGTTTCCAACATTTTTTGGCTTTCAGTGTTATTGACATGGAGGTTTTGCTTTGTGTCAGGCAGTTGAAATGTACCGTGAAGTGAATATGTGACGTTGGCAGCTTAATAAAATCTCAATAAGAACCTCAATAATTGTTGGTACTGAGACATGCAGAGATTTTTTTTTTCAGAAATCAAAGTACAGAAAACTATAAAGCGCTAACGTGCTTTTTAAAAAAAAAAAAAAATCAATAATAGTTAGAATTACATTTGAATGATAATTTTGACCGTTTTAAACTAGATACAGCTTTAGGATTCCTGTTGGTTTATTTTACATTCTGTGACTTTTAAAATGTAATATCATGGTGCTTTGTCATGGTGTTAGCACAAGATCAAAGTATTTCACACTGTGCCAATGCTTCAGTAATCACTTTATCAGTGTCTTTATTCTTGAGAGGAAACTGATATTTAATTGTGTAGGACGTTTGCCAGGGCCGGACATAACCACTGAAATTGCTCAGAAATTATCTACTCATAAAGCTTCCATTGTTTTCTGAAAAAGGTCTCAAGCCGATGGTCGTTTGTCGGCTGATTTTCCACAGGAATGTAGAAAAATACACATTGAAGCAAGACAATCGGCACTAAGATTCAAAGACCAGTGCAACTGCTGCTGGCACAGTGTATTTACACTGCTGAAGTTGATTCACTTAATCGTCAGCTTATTAATGGTGAGATCGTTTCTGAAGGCAGAGGTTGGTTTTAACGTGTTTCCAGGAAGGTGTCCGGTCGGACTTGTCACTATTTTCTCAGTGTCACGGAAACGGCTGACTGACAGCCGGGACAACCGACTGTCACCTGGTGCTCCTCAAGCTCAGAGACATGGTGCGACGGCAGCCAGCGAGAGCCACATGCAGCAGGTCCGGAGGTCGCTGCAGGGCAAACCACATCGTTGAGCCTGGCCTTCGCCCGATTGGGTCTGACCGTGTCAAGTTAGTGAGATTTAACATGTGAGCCGTGATCAAGTTGAAGCGAGTTGATGATATCTCAATCATATAAGTAATGGCGTTTCATGTCGTCCATGAAGACTCGACACAGCTGTGTTATAGCAGTGTGGCTTCGGCTGAGGTGACATCACTTATTTGGAGGAAGATTCTTTTTTTCCTCAGAAGTTAAGAGTTCTTGTGAGAAGCTAATTGAACTGACTTGAACCAAATGCAGCAACAACACAGCTGAGAGTAAACGTCTCATCTGTAGACGGCAACAGAGAAACTGCAGCTCTTCGACAGGTTTCAAGTCTAATCAGCGACAAGCCCCCTGACACTTCATCAGTCGCAACTGTGATGTCGTTCGTCACTGCCAAAAGTAGTGGACCTACATTCTCGCTTTAGTTTGAAAACACATTATACCGACACTATTTGCAGCACAAAAACAAAAAGCAGCGGGGACATGGTCGTAAAGAGGTGAAGAGTGGGACGTCTCCGTCTTCATTCCGACAATAAGAACATAATTAAAGCTCTCTGGAGAGTTTGTGCATATAAGTTAGTGATGTGATGATCTCATGTCTTCTATTGACCAGAATGTTTTTTTTTTTTGTTGTTGTTGTTGATTGGAGCCTTAGTCCGCAATTTGTGGCCAATAGAAAGAATGTGTGACTTGCTGAGCTCACAAAGCCTGTTTTACTCTCATACCGCCATAGACAGGGTCGTACAGTACCTTTTTAAAAACTACATTGTAGAAGCCCGTCTGGTCTAAAGTGGAGCGCAGCTCGGGGTTACCGTGGATGTAAAGCTGGGAAACAGTGGCTGCTTTCACAGCTTTCTAATCGTGTGAGAGGATTTTGGGATCAGGAGCCCAACATGACATGTCCGTTACACTCAGTTGTACAGTTTTGGTCTCACTTAACAAGATTTCTTCAAACGTCTGCAGCCGCAACAGGATCTGTTTTTCGTCAGTGGAAGTTTTACTCAAGTAGAGAATTTGCTACAGAGTTACATGAACAGATGTGGAAGACCACAAATTGGACCGTGAAAGAGAGAGAAAGTGTTGATAACTTGAATCTGCAGAGTTTGAAAAGAAAAAAAAAAAAAGCAAAGGTTCAGATTTTAGAGTGAATTATCTCGTTTTGGTGACGGCAAAATCTCCACTTCAACCCACCGAGTGACCGCACAAGGCTGCCTCCTGTCTGCTGTTTACATTTGTAAGTTCACAGTAACCCAGAGATTAGTTCCCGCTGAAGCTGGGTCAGCTCACTTTCCATTCGAAACGGTTTTGGTGTCTCACGCTTCCCGTCACTCATTAACAGAGGAGAAAAGTTTACCGCCGCGGTCCTCGTATGTTTGAGCTGTTGCTATTGCAGCATTTATTCCAACGTTATTAAAAAAAAAAAAAAGACACTAATGAAACACGTAGAAGCTGTTATTATAACATTAAGCTTTATAGGTAAACGCGCTGTGATGTCAGTGTTGTTTTTCACGACAGCGCGCCGCGGGGACTTGACCTTGTGAGCCTGGCCTCGGTGGATTAATTCGGCATTGTACGCGGTGCAGTTGTGCTCACGCGCTCTGCGTGTGACATGTTTTCACTATAGTTCTCCAGCATTGACTGCATAGTGACAGGCAGTAATCAGCGCTCACACCCACACACGGACCGGGCCACCGTCACCGCTCCTTTGTTCTGAACGTAGCTGCTGGAATATCGCAGTTGTCCCTGTTGACTTTATGGTTTTGTGTACACAATGCTTACCCCCACTGTCCCCTTCAGCCACTCGTCAATGAAAGGTCCAGGCAGGGGCACTTTAGAGTTTTTCTGAATGTTGGTGCCCCTATGTGGGGCGCACACTGTGGTGCTCGGACAACTCGTCCACAAAACTGCAAACCCGGACAACAATTTTTTTCCAGCATTATTGCTTTGAAGGGTTGGGATTTCAAAGTATATTTGACACATTTGGAAGGATTATTAAGTGTATTTGACACAAAAACACAAGATATATCAGCATATTTGACACAAACACATACAGGTTTTTGTCATGCTGTCCTCCTCTGAACTGCCGTAAGATCTATCGCGGTCGCCGCCATCTTGGATGTTTTGCGCTCTCCTATTGGACCAGCAGCTTACATGTGACTTAAATGCAGCGCTCATGACAACAATATCATTACGCTTGCAAAGATAGTTCCGACTTTAAACGCTGGTTTTAAAAAAAACTGTGGAGAACTTTTGACATCTAGCTCAGGACTGATATATCTTTGTCACGGTGTAAAGACATTGTAGAGCCCCGATGTCGGAACGGTATAGCGCCGCTTCGTAGCTGACAGCTTTGAGTGATGCGTTCAGGTGCATCACGTAAGCGCGCCTTCCGACATGTTAACGAGCTGCGGGGCTCATACAGTAGCGACGTTGCATGATAAACATGATTAAAATATGACTGATACAGTCATTAGTGAGCTGGAACGTGCAGCACACGGCAGTGCTCAAGTTTCGGGGTGGAGGCGTAATGGCACAAAGAGGATTCTCCAACTCGGAGGGAAAGGCTGCGGATTATTGATTCCATGCACATTGTGGAGAAATTCACTATTTTTCCAAAACGACAACAAACAATATGGAAAATAGGACAAACTTCAAAGGCCAAGCCTCAAAAATATGATACTACTGACGCAAAGTTCTCTGTGTTTTGACTTGTTTGAATGAAAAAAGCCTACAAAACTCAAGTTGGGGGGAAAAGAATTGCACCTGATTGATGCATTTGCCTGTGATAAATCCTCTTGAGGGGGTTATGTGAAAGCCACACAGAGAGTATATACATCATAGGGCCCAGAAGTGAACAGGATGATGACAAAGGGTTGTGAAGCTTTTCCACTAATCCACTATGAACAGCTTAAGATACATCTCAGTAACGCACGAGGGTTACATTCTTTCCAGATATTTCATTGATTGCCCTATAGGATTAAATGGGCACTTTACTGTTTGTTATTAACCGTCGCTGGTTTAGTCATGTACATGTCTGTTCTGGCTTTACAAACAAAAGATTAAAACAAAACAGAAACCTGCCAACACTGTTCAGTTATCTCAACCTGACTCTGCAGGGAACTCCACACACTGTTTACATTTCACGGAAAGTTCCACTGTGTACAATCTGGGTGACGGTCGCAGGCGATCCCGAATCCCTAAGATATTATAGTTGAAAAGTGAGTTTCTTTTTAACCCTTTAATGAAGAAATCTGAAGCGATACATTTACCTGAACCTTTGTGTACTTCAATCATTTCTCTCTTGGACTGTTAGACGTTTTAGAAAACTGATAAGAAACTGTGATGCAGTTTGACTAATGAGTTTGTGATCCATTACATCCTGTGTCCTCTTTAAAAGTTATATATAGTCTGCTGTGGAAGCAGCTGACTGGCCAAAGCCAATCACATGCGATTATGGGGGTACAGAGAGTTTAGACTTTCTTTTCTCACCTCAAACACCCACTTATGTCATGAACATGCAAACTCTGCATGGAGTGGTTGGACTTTAAGTCAATTTATCACTTTGAGGAAAAGTGTTAACCACTACACTACCGACAGAGTAGTTTGCTGATGTGAGGGAATGTCAGATAATATGACATGGAGGGCTGTTTTCTTCTTCTTCGTGCAGTTCTGTGTGTGTGTGTGTGTGTGTGTGTGTGTGTGTGTGTGTGTGTGTGTGTGTGTGTGTGTGTGTGTGTGTGTGTGTGTGTGTGTGTGTGTGTGTGTGTGTGTGTGTGTGTGTGTGTGTGTGTGTGTGTGTGTGTGTGTGTGTGTGTGTGTGTGTGTGTGTGTGTGTGTGTGTGTGTGTGTGTGTGTGTGTGTGTGTGTGTGTGTGTGTGTGTGTGTGTGTGTGTGTGTGTGTGTGTGTGTGTGTGTGTGTGTGTGTGTGTCAGTATCAGTTGTTGGTTGCTGCTGATTTCGGGTTGAGAGTTTTTTTTTTTTAGAGTTTTAATAGTCAAGAGCTCTGTCCTGTTACTTTGATGAAGAAATGGAGGAAGTAGCTTTATTCATTTGTACTGGGAATGACAATCTCGAAGCATTCAATTCAACTATGTGATGGGTGGTTGTTTATTACGAATTTGTTACCATACAATTATTATTTGTTTGTTGCTTTTAACTCCTCTTCAATACATTATTGTTTGCCTGAACATAATATGTCTTCAAATAGTAAGTTTTGGATTATTTAAATTGTGGTTTATAACAAATTCTGTCAATTAATTACCTGCTTCTTTTATAATAAGAGTCTGATTTATGTGGAGGGTCCAGATGATGATACAATCTACATTTTGATCTTTTTCATTGCTGATTATTACATTTTAATACATTTGTATGTTCAGTTTATTTCCAAATTAAAAATATTGAATGCATACAGTCATTGAAAACATGGTTAAATAGTTGCTAAACATTGAGATCGGTGCTGCTGTTATGGTTAGTTTCATTCTTAGGGTTATTTTATGCAAACAATACATAACATGGTGTAGTTGGTGAGTGGTACTAGTTGTATGTACCCAAAGTTTTACAGAAATCCAGTAAGAAATACATCTAATTTAAGGAAGTTTTCATGCCGGAAATGGATTTGTATGTCATCCTGTGAAGTTTAGTGCTTTTCATCTGATTTTATTTCATATATGGGGTTCCATAATAGTGTTTGTGTTTTTACTTTAAACACCTGACATCTTGAATTTTCCTTTTATCATTCTCTACGGTCAAATTTGAATTTCAGTACTTCACTTGGTTAAAAAAAAAAAAAAGAAAGACTACTTTTGCTGCCTCCGCTTGTAGAACACACACATAAACAAACATATGCACATGTGACGCTGAACTACGTCTGCCGTCGTTCTCTCTCCGTTATCTTGTTCTCCAGAGGCGCTCCCCTCCCCGTAATCAAGTCCAATTATTTTGGGCACAAAAGTGTGTTTTGTTCTTTGATCTGGATCTCGGCCTGAACTTCGTCCCTCTTCTTTTTTTTTCCCCTCATCTGCTGATTCTTTTTTTTCTTTTTTCTTTTTTCTAAATGAGTCCTTGCTCTTTCTTTTCACCGCTACTTTCTTTCTGACTCGTCACTGCATTCTGTTTGGCTTTTTTTTTGTTAGTTGCGTTTGCTCAAGCCTCCGTATTGGACGTGAAGACACGGACTTTACTCCTGAATGTGTCTCTTATTCTCTCCCGGCCCCTGATAGGGTATCTGACTGGACTTTAGCTGAGGGTCAAACAGTTGCACTGTTTGTTTGGATGAAGTTGTGAGTCACTGAGCAGCTCCACTCTGCCTTGTTTAAATCTGAGAGTTTGAGGGTTTTTAATAAACAGCAGATGGTTAAAGAGAACATCTGATCTTCGCGGTGTAGCAGTAGGGACCAATACTGCAGACAGACGCCTTATGGAGTCTACTGGTGTCGACCTGACCTTTCACTGTGTTGGCTCCCATGTCCGCACACGTTTATGTATAAGATCCATGCATCATACAGACAGATAAGATGTTTTGGCTGCTTCATGTGAACGGCAGGATTGATTTGGTACAAGTGTTTGGGCCGGATGCCTTTCGTGACTGACCTGAGCAAATGTACCGTTATTGAAAGAGCAACAAGCCATACATTACAGATTATGTGTTTCTATACGCTGTGCAGAATTTTAAATATGAAAGGAAATTGCAATTAAATCACAAAAAAAAACGTGTTAATCAATGAACAGATCTAATTAGTTCCTCCATCTTGTTTTCTTCCATATTCTTTCTTTCTTCCCCATATTTTAATAGAATATTATACAGTACATTTTTTCATGACTTTGCGCATTTGATTTTGCCTCAGCTTCACACCTATATGGTGGCCATTGAGCTTTCAAGCCATATTACCTTCTGCATATTAGTGACATATTACAAACCCCTCAAGTGCATCGATTAGATTATAAAGCATGCCACGGTCCATCAATAATCATATCACAATTTTAGGTCATGTCCACTTACATTTGTCCTAAATTAGCTGATAACAGTGTCTTTTCTGAGAGTTAAACTACTTTCCATTTCACGTTTGACATGTTTGATCATTTTCTTTGGTCAGAAAGTTCAAATAACCTTTTAAAAAGTCTCATGGCTTTTAAAGCAAAGTTCTTTTTTATTACTTTTCCACCTCAGTGATTTTATGTAAAAAAAAAAAAAGATAAATGTACAAGTTGGAATATTTCTGTATCACTGTATACCAAAGGCCGCACAGTGGTTTAGCGGTTAGCTCTCATTAATAAAATCATCACATTATTCCAGTCTGGCGGGTCTTTCTGTTTGGAGGTTGCAGGTTCTTCCTGTACTTGATGGATTTACTCTGGTTTCATCTCATCTTCATCAAAAACCGTGGGATTGAGGTCCCTACATTCACTAAAAATAAGCCACAATTGGCTTGGGGCATATTGAAGAAGAACGTTCAAGTTTATAAATAGATGCAAATGTCTCAGTCGTCACTGCGCTCCGTAGATGGCTACAACCGTCTAGAAAATGGACTGGTGGATGTGCTTCATCTTCAGACACATCTGTGAGGCTGTATTCTGCTGATTCACACCATTGGAAACATGATCTTCACCCCCCCCTGCTCTTCAGTATTCCTGTCCTCGATCTCTCCCACGTCTGTGTCACTCTGGATGTCAGTGTGCCCGTCGTTGTTTGGAAGCCCTCACTTATTCATATCTCGGCTGTATATTTATCTCAGTAGTTCCACTCGGCCTGCAATCCCTGCAGCCTAATAAGGTCTGGATCGGAGTGAAGAGGAGGAGGGCACAAAGCGCGGGCAACCACGGTGGGAAATGGCCGGACAATAGGAATCAGAAGTATTTTCCCACAAATTGGTCTTGGCCCGTGCACACACATTCTTGTTTCGGCTAACCTGCTGGGTTTTATGTTGGGAGACCACACAGATGAAGGTGAAAGAGCAACATGGAAAAAAGAGAGCATGATAACAAAGACGTGCGCCTTAAATGTTAGAGGTACTTTGATGTTGAAGGTTGTAAACATTATACATAATGCTATTTGTTTGGGTAAATCCTCATGAATGCCATTGACACAACTAAAGGAGACAGTACAACAGTACTTCAAAGTCTCTTCTGATCTAGTTCCTTTAATATAACGTGTAGCTATTCAACAGAATAGAAAGTACTTCATCACCCCCAGAGTCCTTTACTGCGAGAGACACCCTGAGTTTTAACCACAAACCACTGCCCGCATCCTGAAATCCCTCCCCTCTTTCACTCTTGCTTCCACTTCAAAGCAATTCGTTTTCTTTTCTCTCTCACAGGCAAATTTTCTGAAAGCCAGAGGGGATTTCTGGTGTTTTTAAAGTGCTTGTGCTGTATTACTCAACTGTGATATCCCCTGAATGAACTGTCACCTGATCCCTCATACGCCTTCATCCGTGCAGGAGATTAGATTACTGCAATATTCACTGAAGTCAGCGGGTCTCCCCCACCTGTAGCTCCGTGCTCATGTTAACTGCCTCCTCTGTTTTTAGCAGGTAGAAATGCCCGGACACAACATGGAGGACTCCAGAAGCCAGTGGGAGCAGGGTCTGCAGCCGCCGTGGATCACCAGGGTGGCCAGGGATAAGAGTCCCGCCTCCTCCTCAGGGGCCGAGTCTGATACGGAGAGCAGCAGCACAGAGAGCGACAGGGTGAGTGAGATGAAGCAGATGATGACCATTTAGCAATTCAGCAAACTCTTTCAGAGCAAATCAAATCAGCCTTTTGAATGCATCAAAAATGAATCGGTTATAGACCAAACTATTTCAAGATTCATAGTTTGTCTGCTTTTTTTTATTTTTTATTATTGTAGACCTGCATTAAAAAGCTGGACATTGGATCACGGAGGGTTTTACCATCACCCTCCCTGCTCCATCAGCGAATCACAGAGATCGACCAACAGAAAGAAGAACTAAAGATTGAGGTGAGCTTGGGAAATGTTTGTGGTGCAGTCATGGACGGGCAGAAAAAAAACACCATCCTATTGCCTTCACACATTAAATGTAGAGAAAGAACGGCATGGATTCACATAAACAGCCCAGACAATACTTAATGAAGAAGAGCTGGAAGCAAACATTGCATTCAGGAAAGTTTTGTTATTTTCAGTCTTTATTGTTCCAAAATTGCAAAACATTTGAAGGTTTAGTTAACAATATCCCCGAGACAGCATGTCTCATTAAAAGCGTAAAAGTGTCTTGGATTTGTTTTTTCTGAACTCTGCACCTCTATACCAACGCCCCATTCCCAAACGCCAACATTACGACAGTAAATGCATATCTGTAAGTTGCTCAGGGTCTGGTCGGTGTGATTCAGCGCGGTGGTGTCTCCTGTCCTCTCAGCTGCAGCTGGAGATCGCCCTGCTGCAGGGAGAGCTGCACACAGAGAAGAACCAGCTCCAGAGACACACACAGAAGCTCCAGGCTCTGCAGGAGGAGGCCAGACAAAGAGACAAGGGCAAACACACCGACAGACAAAAGGTAAAATATAAGGTCGTAGATGTGTGCAGCACGTCAACCATTGTACCTAATAGCGTCTGTGTTTCTTTCTTTTTTCTTCCAAACTACTATTGTAAATGTCATTGAAGACTTTATTTCCACTTAAATAGCACTCTAGTGTTGAAATGTTTCATCTCCCAAATATTTAAGACGAACCTGCAATGTAAGATTGAAACAGTGTAGTTTAGGAAATCAGTCACACAAAAGAGGTCATAAGGGATTAAATCCAGTTTAAAGGATTTCACAGAAACTTGGACTCATTTATGGTCCACTAACGTCGACACTAGATCATGTCAAAGATAATTCAGCTTCCATGATGTGGTTGTTTACACAGATGCTTTAGAGATAAATAGTCTTTGTGCTTCACTGTGAGCTGAGTTGAAGAATTGATTCCATGCTATTTTGTTTCTGCAGTTTGAAATGGTTTTGTTTATTTCTTAATCGTTGTGTCTGTTGCTATAAGGAGCGAGAGAACCTGGAGCAGGAGCGACGCAGGGTGGAGGAGCTGAAGAAGAACTATGAAGAAAAACAGAAGCTGATCCCCACTCAGCCCGAGAGTCAGAAAGAGCAGCTGGCAGCACAGCTGCAACAGGTGAGTTGATGTTTCTCAACTATAACTATAACCTTCTTTCACAAGTAGAACTCTTAAACCTGCTATGATTTCCACAAAACTTCAGAAAACTACCAGCAACCCCATGACTCACAAGCTCCTCAGTGCCATTAAACCACAGTGAAGAACTGCCAGATGTTGAAAGTAGAACTTATTTTATAAAACAGGCAGAAGCACTCATTATTATGACAATTTTACTGCCACAAACTCAAATGAAACCAAATGATAAGAGTGTTATAATAGTATAACATAATGACAGCTCAGCTCCTCAGTGTGGCTGCACACAGACAGATGATTCCAGCTACCACCGTTGTTTTCATCCAAATGCAATCACTTTCACAGAACAGTTATGATTGATTTGTCACTGTTCTTGTGACTCGTGCTCAGAAACAGCACTTCTCGGAAGCACCCTGAAAAATGAACCACCATATCTTATGCCTCTCCTTCTCTATTGTCTATTCATAACCTCGGCTAATAAAGAGGACAGCAGTGGTGCGTGAGTGGCAGCAGCTTTTCCAGAGGAAACTTAAAGCTTCTGGTGATACTTGACATGTTGTTTTGACAGAAGACGGAGTGTCCCAGATACCAAACGTGTTGACATCAGCGCCAGCTCCTCACCACAGAGTTGTTTTGCACAATGTGTGGATTGTTCCGTACCTGTCCAACCTGATGCGTCTGTGGCGTCAGTAGTGGACACGCCCACACCGAACACAGGCCGTTTGAGTGAATGTGACAGAACAGGACTCCAGACCCTCTGCCCTAAATGCAGGGCTTCGACAGCAGGCTCAGGTGCACACAAGCAACAGGTTGTTATCCTCTGTTGCAGCTCGTTACATTTATTTGGAAAGAGCTTTTAGAAACTGGTTTCGCACATGTTGCTTCACAGGGAGAAATGCATACATGTCAACAAACAGAAGCTGTACAGGAGTGAGAGAGCAGGTGTTGCTGCTATGAGACTTATTGCATTTTTAAATATTGAGTTTTAGCAACATGGTGCAAAGAATCTACCATTGTTTTCTCAGTGTTATTAAGACAGTTTTATTGGATACTGAAACATTAAAACTTGTTTTCATACTAATAAAAGTGCCACGTAATATGAGATCAGGTTTCTGAAAAAATCAAATAACAGAGAACTCATTAATTCTGTTTCGTAAATGTTGAAGCAACACGTGTATGTTATCTAGTATTAATATGCAGTGCATGGTATTGATTTTCAGAATGCCCTCAACTCTGCCTGTCTTTCTATTTGAGTAATTAGAAGTAGTTAAAACCTTTCTCAAGTATGTCTGTCCCATTTTACAAAGGCTTTTCACACAAAACTCAAAGAATGATTTTTTTGTAGAGAATTCTTTCTGTATTAGCTTGAATAATAGTGGCAGGAGTAATGCAGTTTTTCTTGATTTAAGCTGCAGTTAAAACATTTTTATGACCCCATTGTGGGCCTCACTGTGGTGTCATGCACTAGAGTAAGAACTCTGCTTCACTCTGCTTTGACTTTGTGGCTTATAATTGCTTTAATTGATTTCACATTTGTATTGTTTATTGTGTCCATTCAGCAGTCAAAAAACGCATTAAACAGTGTCATTAATGGATTTATGAAGTGATTATTTCACTGGGATTAAGGCAACTTTCTTGATCCCTTTGGGAAGATTACCCGTCCTATTCATGTATAACTTTTGAACCACACATACCGGGACAAACAGGGATGTAGGAGCTTGCTCAACAGTTCATGGTGTTTTTGACTTGGTTGGATAATACATTGGGCTCTTTCCAGTCCAGGGATTCAAACCGACAGGTGCAAGCTCACATCTCTTAATATTTAGGCACCACTGCCTCAAAGGATCTTCTCATTTATTGTGGAAAAAGCATTCAGAGGTTGAGACTTTGACAACTCTAAATTGACAGAATTTGTTGTTAATAATGATCAACACTTTCCCTACAACTGATTCAGCTCAGAGTCGAACTGTGAAATTATAAGAGGACATTTTTGAAAAAGAAAGTACAGGAAATTCATGTGTTTTTCTGTGTTTCAGGAGAAAGAGGCGATGGAAGCAGCAGTCCGGGCCTTTGACGACTGGGAGTTTCGTGTTCTGGAGCAAGAGAGCGGCATCGACGAGGAGGAGGAAAGCGAGGTGGACAAAGAGAAGGACGCAGCGAGTCGGGCCAAGCTGGACAAGGAAACCTTGTGTCAGCAGCAAGCAGTCAACACTGCACAGGTAAATAAGCAAGACTTTTCCTTCCAAAGAAGTTCACAGCTGCTCCCTGACAGGCTTTACAGGCCTGTAGCTTATCAGCGTGTCATGTGCTTCGTGTCGGTGTTTACCCTCGCATAAATTCCCTTTCAGTGCAGACATGTGACGTCAGTCAGCAGGTGGATAACACAACAGGGGCTCTCAGCTCTCATGAATACAATTGTCCTACACACATTTATTCTCTTGGCTTCATTGGCTGCACATAAACAACACATTTTAGACTTTAAACCGACACCATTTAGGTTTTATGACTCCTCAGCTGTTTTTCTTCCGTTTGTGACTTGTTTGTCGGACTAAAATGCTTTTCGCATATTATACCAGTTTAGACTCTCTTCAGTTATTGTTTTTTATATATATATATATATATATATATATATATATATATATATATATATATATATATTTAAAAGAGGAGTGGACAGACAAGATAGTGAAATTCAAACCCACACATTTTTGCTCCTTGCCGAATAATCACTTGTCGACATGGCCTAATCAAGTTCTAAATCTCCCTCAGATGGTCATTTACAGCTGCTTTGAAAACTGTTATTATTTCCTTATTGCCATTGACAGATGAAGTGCTACATTAAATAATTTTTTCATGATGCTGACCTCTCCTTCTCCCGCGCCAATGCTGACACATGCATGAACTCTGAGCTGCGTACAATCACCCTGATTGTGTCACATGACCCATGTACGGTAAGCTCAGTCTCATCAGAGAGAAAATTAAAGCAGAGGAGGAGAAACAAGATGTGGAGAGGATAGGCACTGTGGTGTGCTTCAGCCGCATCATGTAGCCTTTTCCATTTGCTTTATTAGAGCAGTTAAATAAGCAGTTGCAAGAAATTGTGTGTGGGAAAGTGAAGGCTTATCTCGCGGGTAAACACGCTGTACTTCAGTGGTTACAAGAGCGAGCTTGCTTGGATGCAACATAAAAGGCATTCTGAATGCACAGAAACCAAAACAGGCTCCCAACCGTTAAAACTGAGATAATGATTGTCATGTCCAAATGACACCTAAACTGTGAGCCACAAAAAACTCACAGATCACTGCTCCCATTGTAATTTGAAGAAGATTGGAGCATGCCAGTACTTGTATAGTAAATTCTTAATTGTCAGTATTACCACAGAGTGGTGGCAACTGTTAAAATGTTGGCATCGATTGTGTCCTTGGTGATTCATCGAGTTTAGCTTCTTGTCTTCCAACTAAGTTGCTGAGTTTCATACGTCCATCTTCTGCTCCAATTTGTCCAACGCTGGAGACGATTCCAGCAGACGATAAGTGAAGACAGGTTGCTCGTCCATCACAGGAGAAGGAGAATTACAAGCACTCCCATTTCTAGGCAGCTTCCAGTCAACCATTAACTTCACGTGTCTTCTTGGACTATGAGAGGAGAAAACCCACCCACACACAGGGAGCCCATGCAAATGAAGCGCAAGACCAGACTCGAATGTCTGTGTTGAGTGCTGTCCTCTAGCACACTGTGCAGGAATTATAAAAACACTTATTCTAACGAACGTCCGATTTACCTTCAAATAGTGAGACTGGGTAAGATGACATTATTCTGAAATGTCAAAGAAGTTGAAGAAAATCTGCTGAGAAGGTGAAGGAAATAGATTGTAATTTAGGCTTCATTGACAAACTGAGTTGCATCATGTGTCCAAAGGTCAGTGAAGACTCTTATCTAATGCATGTTAATCAGCGGTTTTCTAAGGGTTGTGGCTGGTTTAACCTGGGAGGCACCAGAGAGCTTTAGGATAAGTAGGAAAAAAAAGCTGGGAGGTTGGGATTGTTTTTCCTTTTAAACTTTGGAGAAGTAATGATGTACTGAATTTGATTAAAACACATATGTTTGTCACTGAATCCCGCTTTCAACTGAATTTATTGCACGTGCATTGTAGATAAACATCTCATTGCAAAAAAGTAAACAGTAGCCGATTAATTCTGCACGTTATGTCTTGAAATGCCTACGAGTCCCAACAGCCTTTAAAAACATTAATATCATGATAGTACCGTATTTAACAAAACAGTCGCTGCTGAGCATGAGAGCTGTTGGGGCACAATGCGGTTCAAGCTTCATTGGAGCGGTTCCTACGTTGTAGATCCCAAAAGTTGCGCTGTTGCTGTCAAATGTAAAAACAATGTAGAAGTGTCCCTCAGTTAGGCTGAGTATGTCGGAGGAGGAGTCCAGAGTAAGCGATGAACACTGGGATTGTGTGAGAGAGATGCTGGCTGACTCGGCTCCTCTCCCCCTTGTGTCCATATCTTTGTGTCTCGGGCTGTCACAGTGGTCCTCTTCAGGATTTCCCATTGTGTCTATGGTTACACTTTAAGCCATGCCCTGTTGTCGCGTGTTTCTCATTAACATTGCAAAATAAAAAGAGCATATTTGCATTGTGCCCCGCCTGTAGGGACGAGCTCGCCTCAGAGCTGAGCATTCACTCACACTAACCCACATGGCTTTGCATCGGGGACTTTTACTCCAGGTCTTTTCACAGCGTAATGAAATAATTAGGTGAACGCTGGCCGGGGGGGAAAATGAATCCACTACAGCGCGTGACAATTCTTTTGAGGAAGAGGAGAAACCATGTGGCTGTCCACTCTGATGGGAATCCCTCTGTGAATTTCCAGGGGCGAGTCCAGCAGTTGGAGAGGCAGCTGAAGGAGATGGAGCGGGAGAAGGAGAGGGAGCTGAGCTGCTTAAGGAAAGAGAAGAAGGAACTCATCCACACAAACCAAACGGTACGACACCTTCATGGTACTTTGGATTATGCTCATTACTTCAAAACATTTTGTTTTGTCTTGTATCGTACTTTTCTGATTGTCGTTAAGAAAAACTACTCAAACAGTTTGCCGTTTCGTGTTGATTAGATCACATAGAAGTGTAAATTCACCTTGTTATCACCAATTTTGAGGCATGCAAGGTCATTTATGGAAATACTTTCAGTTTAGTAAATTACTCCTGATTGTAACACATTGTGACCATTACATCAGTCTCACTGTGTGTCGTGAGACCAAAGATTTTACGGCATGGTCAACGATCACTTCACAACTACTGTCAGACAATATCACAGTTGATGTCATAAGAATTTTCTATTTGTTTTTATGCAAATAAGTATATTTGGCAAAAATTCACAGTAATACACACTTTACAAAACCTATGATAAAGCAAGTTCTTACTCCCTTTTTTAGGGGACCACAATAAGTCATTGTAACTTGCATGGTTGGTGGCCCAACGATTAAGGTCGAGATTTTGCCCGATGTACCACCACAGACCTTTGATAAACGTCTGGAAAATGATTTTATTATCAGCTCCTCTCTCATGCGTTTTTACAGGCTGTGGTACTGAGTATGCAACAATGCACATGATTTTAAAACTCAGCCCGGGCAAAGGAAACAAAGGCATCAACCTATTTCTTATATAAGAGGCTTTTCTGGTGCAGATTATCCAAAACTGACGAGCTGAAAGATGTAAGTTTGTTTCTTCAGAGACATTGAGTTTCAACAAAATTGATTTCCAACGTGATTTCTAACAAAATCCTTTGCATGCGTACTGACACAAAGACAGTAGTGCAATTCAAGCACTTCGTTGAGTCAGTGGGAGTATATAAACATGATAAACGTCACATTCACTTTCCGAGACTCTAATCTTACACACGGACTTAAACACATGCTTACTCACCAGTTTATTCTTTTAGCATAAAGTTTCTTTTCATCTGATGTTACAATGACATTCTTCATTCAGTTGACTGTGATTCCTGTCTGTACACATGTGTACGAATAGATAATCTCACTCCACGCTGGAGCTAAAAGTTGGCAGCCCTGATCTGTCTAATCCGTTGAGAGACTTGCCGGACTCTCCACATCCCCTCATCTTTCGAAACACTTTATAGCCTTTCAGCTCATTGTTTTGATTTTACGTCTCACAGTTTCACTGGTGGGTTCTTGCTCCCGGCTCTCACGTTATCCTCGTTTTGAGATACAAGTCAGAAACATTTGTGACTTCTTGCCAAACACAGTGATGTAAAGATGCTTTTAAGTTGCCTTTTCTCCCATGTGACCTTAAATATCAACCCATGAATCATCATGCTCAGGATGTTTTAGTTTCAAAGACACTGGTTTGTTTACTTTCAGATCATCTTGTGCTTGATGCTTTTAAGTTTTTTTTTTTATGTTTACACAACATTTTTATTAAAATCACTTGTGAAATGTAGTTCATTTTGTAATTAGATAGTATGATATACATATAATAACATCTACAATGTAACCATGCCGCTGATCACATCAATGGGATTTTTTTTTTTGCTCCATTATTAGCAGTAGTCAATAATGGAGATGCCTGTGAGCACTAATCATTTTAAAATAATGTAATAGTGAATTTTACTTTCCTTTTGCCTCAGTTTAGTGTCATACAGCATTCACAGTATTCTTTGGCTGCAGATTTGAGGAACCGACTACTCTCCTCATGTGTTATCTGTGTATATTGTCAATACTTTCTGTTCCAAAGTATGCATTTTACCCGCTCCCTAATTAAACCGTGCTGCGGCTTCAGCCAGTGGTTTGTCTTTGATGGGAGTGTCTTTGACAGCGCCGGCTAAAATGAGCGAGAGACAAGATCTGATCAAGGAAAGAGTAAATCGGATGTGGAGAGGGAGGGAGAGAGCTGGAGGGAGGAGATGGAGGGAGGAGTAAGCAGTGTGAGCGAGGGTGCCGCAGCTGCTAATGTGCGAGTGTGTGTGGAGGAGTGTGAGAGACAGAGCTGGGAGAGGCTTCACATCCTCGCAGTGAGCGGTAAGCTGAAAAAAATGGACTCATGTAGAGCTGTGTGACTTGGGGGTGGGGGTGCGGGAGAGGGGGGTGGGGGTGTTAAATGTGTTGTCTTTATATTTACTCCAGTAGCTCTTATGAATCAGACAACAGAAACAGCTCAGGGGGGGAAGGGAAGAAGGGTTGTAGTATGAAAGACAATGTCAGGCAACATGGCCAAGTATGAATTACTGTAATATGACGGTGAGCAAGTTGTGGTTTAATACTGACAGACGTGTATTGAACTGATGGATTGAGACGGTTGTGCCTTCAGGCAAATCAACTATATCATAGCGAGCGTGTTAAAAATGAATCTGATTGGACTACTCTGTAACAAAAAATGAAAAAGGGGGAAGCATCTCATCAGATTTTATTCTTTGAAATATTAAAGCGAACAAAAGCTTTACAAAAGTAAAAGCTTTGAACCGTCCACATGTCCCCTGTCAGCATGTGATAGTGGTGGAGGAGGTAGGCGAGGGTTAAACGGCGTGCTGCATGCGCTGGCTGAATTGCTCATGTGTCTGTGAGTCAAACTTGGAGGGAGGGTTAGAGGGGAAGATAGTGAGACTGTGATAAGTTTTAAACTCATCACAATCCTTCCCTGTGTTTTTCATTCGCGGCTCAATGTGGTATTTCTGAGCCGTTAGCGGAACTCCAGCCCGCGTTGATTAACTCTTTTTCTTTTAAAGCTCTGGATTTCTAAAAGTTGAATCTGGTCCTACAGGTTCTCAAAGACAAGAAGCCGCTCACTGATTGGTCGAACATCACTAGCTCAGCTCCCTGCATGATGTCACTTTCTCCTCTGACCGTTCACAAATCTCCTCAGGTCAGTACATACACCACCTGTTGGGAAGAAAGTGTTTAGAGTTTTATTTTTCGTGTGTGTGTGTGTGTGTGTGTGTGTGTGTGTGTGTGTGTGTGTGTGTGTGTGTGTGTGTGTGTGTGTGTGTGTGTGTGTGTGTGTGTGTGTGTGTGTGTGTGTGTGTGTGTGTGTGTGTGTGTGTGTGTGTGTGTGTGTGTGTGTGTGTGTGTGTGTGTGTGCGTTAATGTTTGAAAAGAGTCAAGTGTTTGTTCTTAAAGTTGAATTAAGCACACTATGAAAGTACTTGGTGACACTGTTCCCTTTTGTTTTTAGGAATCATGCAAAGAAACCGCCAGTTTGCCTCGAAGACGGAGCTCGAACCGACACAACAGACTAAGCGACAGGCCGCTCTCAGCACAGGGTGAGCTTCTGTCAGCCTCCTTGTTCTGTCCATTGTGCTGTTAATTGTTTGATCTGAGAGGATTGTGCCATAGCGAGCATGCTCTCCAGGTACTCCCCTCCTGGTTTTGACCGTTTGTTTGCTCAGCTCCCTCCTTTCAGTTAAATGGAAGGCGTGTCAGTGGAGCTAGCCGCTTGCTGTTACGTTGGCAGAAAGCAAGATTTGCCCTCCCGACCGGATGAGCCGGCGAAGCGCCCGTATACTTAAGCCTGAAATCTTCCCCGTAGTATTCATTTTTCACATACACACCTATCTGTCACTAAATATCACAGGAGCCTGATCTACCAGGTCTTGTCAAGTCTTGTCAGTTGTTTGTCCTACTTCTTTGTACTTTCCTGAGTCTCTTCCCTAATGCCAAAACTGAAGTTTCTTCACGTAATACGAGTTAACGCCTAGTTTTCTCTAACGCCACATCTCATATATATATATAAATTTCACACGATGTTCTTGTGTGGCCCCTGTCTTTCGTTTCTTTCCTCGCAGTGTTTGTGAGGGCGCTTCCAGACGGTCAGACCCCCGGGGGTTTCACTTCCCCACGCTCCCCCCATAGACTGAGCAACGGGCACAGCAACGGGCACAGACCGGCGGTCGGCAACGGTGGAGGTTTCCTCCCTCCGTGCAACAGTACCACAAGCTCCAGAGCGGCCAGGTCAGTCTCTTCAATGCTCGTTTGCCCAGGCTTAAAATGAGGGCGGCTTTCAGAGGTTCACGGACTGGTTTGTAATTAAATGTAAGGTGAGAGCGCGTTCGTTTTTGAGTCCCAGACTGGAGCAGTGTGGAGTGTGTGAAGAGTCTTATTTTTAACATTCCAGAGAGAATTAAAAAAAGTAGCATCTCTTCACCCACTAAAACTTCAACCACGACACTATCGAAGGAAGAGTCACACAAGTTAGAACTTCAGTTGAGTGGGGGGGGTCCCATGCTTTTCCTGCTCTGAGGTTGTTTAGATTTGCATGCGTCAAAAAAACAACAAATTAGATGAACTTCCTAGAAACTGCAGCAGACCGGAGAAACCGCGCACGCTTTTGTATGTTGGTCAGAGAGGACGTTTCCATCTTCACTGGTCGCGACCGTAATGTTTTAGCAAATCAGAGTGAAGAGGTGGAGGTGGTCTCCAGCGTTCTGCATCTGAACTGCTCCAGGAAGAAAGGTTGGAAACTTCCGATCTAGACTACGTTACTGTTCATCATTTTCATTCTTACATTCGTCGCTTTTCCATTATCAACAATGAAATGTAGCTGAGATTTATATTCAAATTTTCTACTGATCTATAAATATAGTTCAGGAGTTCTCTGATGCTTTTGATTTCTGACTCTGGATTTTCTAAAGTTTGCATTTTGATGAAGTCCTGTTTCATCACACACCTTCCCCTGACTTCTATATACCACATTGGTCCAAATATAAAACCACCTCACGTTTGGAGACGTATTTTGAGTAAAGAAAAACTTGTCCTTTTAGGACAGATAATGTGATTTTTAAATTCATCTTGTGCATAAACATGAGGTGTCCAATGCATCAGTGGTGCTTTTAACTGAATCCTGGGTCACTTAGAAACCAGGAAGCAGATTATTTAGACTGTTTTGATTTTAATTGTATAACCTAGAAATATGACAACTTCAAAAGTTATTTTTCGGCATAGTGCAAAAAAAAAACAAATGGACTCTGAAAATGTCGATCTTTGATTCACGTTTTACAAGATGTATTATAAATGATTGAGTTTTTCTTTCTTCGGGGACTAAAGTGTAATGTAAAATACCTGTCACCATATATCTGTGCAGATTAATGCGGCTCAAAGCCTGTCAGCTCACTAACTCACACTCATGATGTTTTTATTTATTAAATTATTTTAATGCTGATACAATCTGATGATTTGTGAAGTAGCTGTCTTTCACTACATCATTGCTCTCCTGTAGGCTATGAGTATTGGTGCTATTTGCTCTTTTACTTTCACGTTTACTTTTACTGAAACTGTTCTACAACCATCTGAGAAAATGTTCCATTTTAATAAGTTTATTCTTATTTAGTTTTATTGAGAAGACATGTGGTTGGGATTAGGGCTAGGGTTAGAGGGTTAGGTTAAAGTGGTGGTGAATGTTGAATGGGGTCACCTATTAATTTAAGAGGCTGTTTAAATTAATATTAAGCTTCATAGTTTGGACCAGCTTTCCTTATTAAAGAGGAATTTTGTCCAGCTGTATCTTTCATTTGTGAGGCAACTAAAAGTTGAGGGCATTGTGGCACGCTACCCGGTGGACTTTGTCCCCTTTCCAGTATTTCTGGTGGTTTTCATAACTCTCCACTGGATGCAGTCATTTTTAAGACCTGGGGACCCGGAGCCCTGAATTGTCCTCAGTCAGACAGTAAACAAGCCTGCTGCTTAAACCGCTCCATTAAAACCACTTTCTCTGTGAGTAAAAACAAAAGTGAGCACACCCAGAATCTGCTGGGCCAACGGTTTGAGTCATAGTTTTATGCTTTTTCTTTCCAAACAAGATTCGGTAACTGGTTAGTAACTGTTCTGGTAAAAAGCACGTCTCTCCATTCGTTTAACCCGGTTTATTTACCCTCGTCATCTGAGTCAGAGCATCTGGTGATGTCAAAAGGGCTAAAGGCGTCGCTCTGGAAAGATATAATGTTGATATAAAGACAATAACATACTACCAACGTCTTTATGTTGTGGAAGAAGCCAGAGTACCTTGAATATTTACGAGTACGCACAGGGAGAACATGCAGTTGTTACAGCTCTTCTCACTGTGAGCCAAGATTGCAAATCACTACACCGCTGTGCATCTCAGTTGAAGACAGCAATACGGGGCAGGGTCGTTCGTAGTCATAAAAATAGATGGTGGGACATTTTGAATTTTGAATGTGACTTGTTGTGTATTGTCACGTGCCGTTTCATGAGCGCTGTTTCTCTCCCTCTCTCAGCCCCTGCCTCTTAGACCTCGTAGAGATCGAGAGGAAACTGAGGGAGGCCAAGGCGGAGAGAGAGAGGCTGCTCAGAGAGAGGGTGAGTCACCTGCCGTGGGAAACACTCGCCGACACCTCTAATCACCAACGACACAGCGCGTTAGACACGGCTGTCTGATCCCTGACACCCTCTGGACTCGCACATGACGCTCCAGGAAAACAGCCGGCAGATGTGTGTGGACTTCTGTCATGCATGTCTTCAACGAGCACATATGCCAGGACGGAAAAAATGTGCAGCCATGTCCAAAGAAAAGCACAAAAAAAAAAAAAAAGTACTTCTGCGTCCCGATTTCAACTGAAATGTTTTTTACCAAATCCTTTGTTTCAAATACTTCCAGCTGTTTGAGAAGTGTATGGATTATTACTGTTACCCTGCAAATGATTACCGCATTGATTAGTAATAACTTCAATCCGTGTGTTTACTCAGGAGGAGCGACGGCTGCTGCTGTTGGAAGACAAAAGACAAAAGGAACAAAACTCTCGAAGAACAGAACCAGAAGAATCGGAGACACCTCGAAGCCCAGAACCAGAACCGGAACCGGAACCGACCAAAGAGGAGCCAAAGGCTGTTTATTCACCAAATTCCTCAGAGGTATGAATGAAATGCAGACTTTGAGTCGGTTTTGAGACCCTGAGAGCATGTTTCTCTGAGATAGGATGACGATGAGACACTATCAAAACTGATGTGGCTTATCTGTTCAGCCCAGGCATTCTTCTTGAGAAATCCTGGCGCCGGCATTACCCACAGTGCAATGCGACTGTGGTCAGTGCTGAGTCAGCGGTGCGCGGTGCCTTGAGGCACTGGTTTGTGATGTGTGAAACCCCTAAGGTTTTATTGTAAAATTCAAAAGCAAGTCTTCAGAAAGTTGCAGTTTACAATTTAACTTTTCATTAAAAAAAAAAAAATCCCTAACCCAGGGTGCCCAAACTATTTTCACTTCATACCGAAAACTATACGAAGAGCAGAGCCAGTCATTCACGTGACGTATCGGGGCAACATTACTGGAAATTTACAACTTTACTGTTGTTCATCTCTTTAGTTTTGACCGTTTGGTCACCAGCAGCAACACTATTCTTTGATCAGCCTCATTTTACTTCTAAAAGCAGCTTTCAGTATAAAGATGATTGAAACTGATTATTCAGGAAGTTCGGTGTGAAACAGCCGTTCATTTCACTCGTCAGCCTCAAAGAAGCTTTTGTGTAGAGAAAAAGGTAGATGACCCCGAGGTCTTCTTCAACCTCTGTCCAGTGATGAAACTAAGTTTCCTGTTGGACTTTTTCCATTCTAGGTTTAGGACTTGTTGCGCTGTAATGTCTTTCTATGCACATGATCAAACTCAACCTCATCTTTTTTAGGTCCCTAAAGTTAGACGACGAGCATCAGTTGATCTAAAATGAATAAGAAACAATTTATCAAAACATACATGGAAAAAATAAACAAGTGTCGATAGTATGAGAAGGGGAATTGTGCACAAGCACCAGCAATTTTTCAGATATTATATTTAACTATTTTCCAGCATAAGTTCAAACACACTTAATTTCACTATCATCTGATCACAGAGGCTCCATTTCATGGTCAATAAATAACCGCGGCTATTTTTGGAAGGCCAGAAATGCGAACAGCATTTCCACAGTCTCCGTGGAAAATGAGGCGGCTCCCTCAAAACTCCCTTCTGTCTGTTCCCAGCAGCGCAGCCTGCCCCTCTTCCTCTCCCCGAACTTTGACCTGCGAGCCCATGTGGAGTCTCTGGGTCACGGCGTGGCCGCCTGCACGGACCTGCGGCTCACGCCTCGACGCTGCGCCGGCTTCCTGACCAAACGAGGGGGGAGGGTGAAGACCTGGAAGAAGAGGTGGTTTCTGTTCGACACGGACCACAAACGACTCGCCTACTATACAGGTCGGACCGGCTGGAGGAGTGTGTGTGTGTGTGTGTGTGTGTGTGTGTGTGTGTGTGTGTGTGTGTGTGTGTGTGTGTGTGTGTGTGTGTGTGTGTGTGTGTGTGTGTGTGTGTGTGTGTGTGTGTGTGTGTGTGTGTGTGTGTGTGTGTGTGTGTGTGTGTGTGTGTGTGTGTGTGTGTGTGTGTGTGTGTGTGTGCCGGGCTTGTTGCCAACTTACCGAGAACGAGCAGACGATAGAAGCCAGAAAGCGATATTCATGTTTCTTCTGTATTTCATTATAGAAAATGAAGAGCGGCAATAAGAAGACATTTTTGTTCAACATTGGAGCAGTTTTGTTTCGTTTCCTGACAGTTTTCCCTCCGTTTCTCTCCCCCGCCGCAGACTGTGATGAGAGGAAGTTAAAGGGAGTCATCTACTTTCAGGCCATCGAAGAAGTTTATTACGACCACCTACGCACAGCTGCCTCTGTAAGTGCAGAAGTTTACTCTCTGATAATCGAACCGAGGTTTGTGTAGAAACCTTTCGCCTTTACTCCAAAGATTGATTTGCTGCCTCTTTAGCCAATATTTATATAAAGTTTGTGACATTTGTTATGTTTTCAGTTTTGTTTTTTTCTATGGTTAAAATAGATTTTCATTAAGCTCCTCCCTCCTGAAAAGGAGTCCTGTAATCTACAATGATATGAAAACTCTATATTCCAAAAAGGTTCAAAGTTTGATTCCCCATAAAGTAGAAAACAAATCATCCTGAGTGATTGTTGAAGATCTGAAAAGAGAAAAAGGAACCGTGTGAACTTGTAAGCTACAAACTGAGATTCCGACTGCTGCCAGTACGTGTGTTCACACTGATGGTGAACTGGTGTAGATTATTCTTGTCACAATGCTTTATAGCAATGAAATGTGTTCCCATGTGAAAGCCTGATTATTTTTCATTCAAACACTCTGAATGAGCTCTGCTGCACATCCCACATTCCAAAGTTTTCTGACTCTCTGCCAGTGTTTTGTGTCTGAAGACTGAATTCATGATTCACAGCTGAAGCAGAAAAGAAAAAACACACTAAGTGAGATAACTTTGTGAAAACACAACGATCTTCTTAAAGTCTATATAACAATTTATTGTGTTATTCGTAAACCAAAAAAAAGCAAAATTCATGTATTTTCCTGACTGTTAGCACTCTTGAGTTGGAGGAGAGATAAATGTGGAGGATACCCAATATGGCCGCTTGCACATTAAAAAAAAAAGAGATTCAGATGAAGGGATGAAATCCATCATCGTCTTTTTCAACGTGACCTTGCCTTGTCTCCTCAGTCGCCGCGGCCCAGTCTGACGTTCTGCGTGAAGACGTACGACCGGCTCTTCTTCCTGGTGGCCACGAATCCAGTGTCCATGCGGATATGGATGGACGTCATCGTCACGGCGACGGACGAGCACAGCCGCTATTGACCTCTGACTGTGAGACACTTGAAGCTGCCTTACACTCACTCTCAGCTGTCTGGAGAAGCCCGGGGCTCATAGTGACCGGGACTCGTCGCTAAAAGGAGGCAGAGTCGCCGTGTTTGGTGACGCCGGATGTGTTTGAACGCAGCAGAGGGGGATGTTACCCACCGTCAAGGTTCAGCCATCAGCAAAACCATCTGCAGCTTCACTCAGCAGCCGACACACTGGACGTCTGTTACCATGAGGTTTACACTCTGAGTCGGACCGCCCCCTGCTGGTCACCGGACAGAATCACAAAACTGAAGTTCACCTATGACCAAACACTACGACTGGCTGGCGTGCGCAACAGCACAATTCTGCACAATCTACCACACAAACCCAGTCATGATCATGAAGTTCATGTGGACTGTCAGTGAAATGATGAGGTTAAACACTGTGGCTACAAGTTTTATTATTAGATTGATTCATATTTTCATGCTTTTCCATGAACGTGACGTCCTCTTATGTCAGTGTTTTCACCTCAGGCGGATTGTACATACAGTTTTAAGGGTTATTTATTATTTTACGATTTATATGGGGTTTGATGTTGCAAATACATGAGAAAGTACACTGTTATGAATGCACTATTAAATGTTTACTCATGAAAAAATCCTTGAGTTGTCTCTTATTACTCCGCTTAAATGCTTTTTGGAAAAAGGCTCATCACAGTAAATATGAATATAAAAATAGTTTGAGAATCACACAATGTTAAGATGATGAGAAGACCATTTTTGATTGCTGGGAGGAGCAGGTTTGAGAATTGGCGACTAAAATTGAGTAATACACAGTCCTGAAGGGCCATATCGTGCCTGGGCTCATCGACCCACAGAATTTATGACAATTAAATCTCAATAAAAAGTTGTGCGTTTGTAAAGTATTCGTGTGATTTAGCCTGTGAATGTAGCCGAGGCACAGAGTGTATGAAACCCCTGTTGTTGTGCCGAGAGCCCCTCCCAGACACGTCGTACAACGGCTGAGTGTGACATCCACACACACCAGCAGACACACAGACTCACGACCACCGACCCTTCAATGCTGGTAAAACCTTTATTTTCAATTATTAGTTGATTTAAAAAAAAAAAAATGTTAGATGGATGAATTTGACTTCAGCTCAGGAAGTTTCTGTATAACTTCCAAATATTCTGCATGTTTTCCAGAAGAGAAAGACTCTGTATGCTGAAGGGATTTCTGTTTCTATTCTATTTAAAATGACCTCTGTTGTGAAACGTTTCCACCTTTCTTTGTAAACATTTGAACTTGCATGCTTTTGCTACACTTTTTAATGTACTATATTCTCTCCTGTGGCACATCTCTTCTGCGGTTTCCTAACAATACTACTTGTTTGTTAAAATTTGGGCTCAACAAATACAAAAAAAATCTGGAAAAAAAAGTAATTATCAAAAAAATTCATTGTTTTCATACATATTTCTGTATAGAGACATAATGGTTAAATTTTTTTCCACATTTTGAATGTGATCTTAAGAACTATTCTGATATTTTGAGTTGCTGTGTTTTTGATTTTCATGACTTATGAAGCTAAAATTATAAGGAATAGATAAATGGTTTGAAACATTCGTTTTTAATTAACCCAAATCTTCTAGACATTTCAGTTCAAATCACATTTTTAAATTAAACTCGTTTATTTGGTTGTGATATTTTAAGATGCATGTGAATATTCCTTATGGTAATACAGTTTAAAAGATCAAATCCAATCAAATCAAACTTTATTTATACAGCACTTGTCATACAAAAGGTTGTACCACAAAGTGCTTCACATAGTCACATGGTCCCATTTGTTCGGCACATTCTCTGATTCATACAATTCTGCAACGTATAGTTAAGTTTATTCCTCCTCGTCAATAATCTAATTGGAAAGATGCAAATTTTGTCATTTTTGGCAGACGAGTTACAATAAATGTGATTATTTTACAGATTTATGTATTAATGTTTAAAAAAAAAAGATCCACTTCTGTGCTTTAGTGTTTCTGATCACTTTTTGCACATCTAATTTGCTTAAATGTGCAAGAAATGTGTTAAATACTGTTGTTTTTAGCCTTGCCATAAAGGTTTCTTTTTGTGCAGTATTTCTCCCTGCAGACGCTGACCTGACTGAAAAGCATGACAGGCCTTACAAAGCTTTTCTTCCTGTACGGTCTTCTCCAAGGTGAGCTACTCCGTGTGTTTCCGATGCATCGTCAGTGTTGATTATTATCGCAAGAAGTACCTTTAAATTTAGTTATTGGCATTTGTTGGGTAATTTGTTTTCATGTCGATAACATTTATTTGCTTTCCTATATGAAGCAGAATGATGATTCTTTAATCCACAAGTGTGTTTCCGTTTAGAGTATTATATAAATATATGAATATATACTAACAAAGCCTCTTTTGCTTGAAGTGGGAATCTTTTTTTTTTAAATTTCTGATTTCCTATATAACTGTAGTTTAAGGCAGGGGTGATGAGCTGCTCTTCAGTTTTGAGTGTCACTGTTGCCTTTCCCCTGCTAATCTTTGGCCGCAGTATGATTTCCAGTGTGGTTTCCCCTCAGGTGTCGCATGCCAGCAGTGGCGAGTGGTCATGCCACAGACGGTGGAAGGCCTCGGCGGCTCCTGCGCGGTCATCCCCTGCAGCTTCAGCGTCCCCTCGGAGTGGGACGAACACCTGGACGAGTCATGTAAAGCCATCTGGAAGAGAGGAAGCTGGAGCCGCACGCAGGTGTTCGATTCCAGCCTCGCCGGAGCAAGTGCAAACCTAAACATCCTGCAGGGAAACCTGAGCGGGATTCTGCGCGAGAAGGACTGCACCACCGTCTTCAGCAGCCTGCCGTCCAACCACTACGATAACTACTACTTCAGACTGCAGTGTGACAACTCGCTCAAGTTCAACTTCCAAACCGGTGTCCTGATCACCACTCAGAGTTTGTTCTGCTGCAGTTCTTAGAACCAAATACACATTTAAAAAAAAATAATAAATGTAACGAGTATTTCACTCATTCATGCTCTTCTTTCCGGTTTGACTCCTCAGACCCGCTTCCCAAACCGACTGTGACTCCGTCCAGGGTGGAGGTGGAAGAAGGAACGCAGGTGACGGTGACCTGCTCGGCCGTGACTCCCTGTCCTGTTCTCCCTCCGGTTCTCACCTGGAACCCGAGTGTGGGAACCACTGAGGAGACTCTCGAAGCGAAGACTGTGAGCTCTGTGATGAACTTCACCGCCTCCTCCCTCCACAACGGACAGAGGCTCTCCTGCACCGCTCTGTACAGCCGACAGGCTGGGAGCGATGGCCTCCTGTATGAAAAGAGTCTGACCCTGCAGGTCTTCTGTGAGTATCTTTAGGTCACTTCTCTTCTTTTGTTCTTTCAGTTTGACAAAAATATCTAAACATCTAACCACACAATCAGATTTTGTGGTCTAAGTTTGAGTCTGTGTGGAGTTTGCATGAGTATTCCTGCGGTTCAAATCCATTTGTTTTGGCTTTAGTGTGTGGTGGTCCGGCTCTCTGTGTTTGCTCTGTGGAGGATCCAACAACAGTCAGCAGGGATTTCCTCGAGTGCTTCCCTTATTTGTAATATAAAATGTGAAACACAATGTCATTTTGATCCTTTTTACACTTTCCAATGTATCATTACCATTCAACTCTATAAAGTAACACCATCTTTTGCAGCGCATCAGTGTTGAAATCCTCCCTTTCTAAATATTCCTTCTAAGGGTCAAAGCAATACTGATCCATGTTATATATTGTTTTCCCAGCCATTCTCAGTGAATGATGTACCAACATATAAATATCCAATTAAATCAAAACTGTTGTCTCCTGATGCATTATGGATGAAATAGTCATCGTTTTACCCTGCTGGAGGGAAGGTGTGGGTAATGCTTGGACTTGTTCTGCTGAGAGTTCAATGTGAACATGATCAATGACCTTTTACAGTTTGGGAATTTTTTTTTTGGACATGTTGAGTTTTGGTTTTGTGACTTTGAAGTCACCGTGGCCGTTATTGGCCTGCGTGTGTTCGATCAAGCAGCACACTATTGAAGGTGTATGCTGCCTTTTACCTGATTCTTCCTGGAATGAGCTCCCAACTTCATGCTTCTGTCGTTCACATAAAAGTGGTACTGAACATGATTTGATGAACGATTTCTCTTCCAGATCCTCCAAATAACACATCAGTCAGCCACTCTGGACCCGTGAAAGAGGGAAGCTCGGTAACTCTGACCTGCAACACCGACGCAAACCCGGCTGTGGACAGCTTCAGCTGGTACAACCTGGATGGAGAGCAGGTGGGAACTAAGAAGAAGCTCTCAGCCACTGTTTCAGAAGTGGACAGCCAGTTTTACTGCAAGGCCAGCAACAAATATGGAGCCCAGAACTCCTCCGTCACTCAGATAGACGTACAGTGTAAGTAAGCCAGAGGAAGCTCTGAGCGCTTGGGTCACTAACACAGACTGAGCTGTATTGTTTTCTTCTCTAGTCTCTCCGAAGGAAACGACAGTAGTTGTGGACCCCGCCGGTCCGATCGTGGAGGGCAGTTTGGTTTCTCTGCTCTGCAGGAGCCGATCCAACCCGCCAGTCACCAACTACACCTGGTACAGAGCTGATGAGGAGCTCAACGAGCCTGGATCTGTCCTGGCTATATACAATCTCGACCCCAGCCACCGTGGAGACTACCACTGTGCAGCCAAAAACGAGCTGGGAGAGGAAACGTCAGCGTCGGTCCATCTGGACGTCCAGTGTAAGTTCATTCAACAACACAGAAGACGTTGATTCACGCTGAAAACAAACAACAGGACTGTGCATCTCCAGGCCGCTCATGTTCTGAATCTGGTTCGACTGTATATTCAGCTGTGCTTACCCAAACGTGAGCGACGGCCAAGATTTGCTCACAGTGTCTGGATGGGAGACAGTCAAGGATTGTCATGTCGCGTGACTTCAATTTAAAAAAAAAAAAAAAAAAACTTTCTGTGTCAGTCCATCATGACTGAGCTGCGCTGTGCCCACATGTGTGCCAGTGTGTCAGTTCATGTAGGGATGTTTTGTGTGACTTCGGTTCTCAATAGAATATCAAATCCAAACCTAAAAGATAAAGGTGCTACAGCAGGTTATTGAAAAGAAAAGAAATCAACTGTGAATTTTAATCTTGAAGTCAGTAGCAGTTTATTTTTGGTTTCTTTATATTGATGATCTTCTTTAGCCTCTTAAATCTGTGAGCAATAGCATTTGGATCACAGTTTTTTTTTTATTTCTTCCAGATCCCCCTAAAAACACCTCAGTGTCTGCAGCCCCCTCCGGCCCGGTGCTGGACGGCAGCTCCGTGACTCTGACCTGCTCAAACGTGGCCAGTCCAGTAGCAAGTAATTTCACCTGGTTCAGGGTGGCTGGCCACCAAAAGGAGGTGGTGGGCTCTGAGCGAGACTTCACCCTCAACGTGAGCAAACTCTCACAGGATCAGTTTTACTGCAAAGCCTTGAACGACCATGGAGCCGATTACTCGCAGACCGTCAGTGTTGATGTTATATGTCAGTTTCTCAATATTTATGACATTTTCCCTCCCCCAACAAAAGTGTGAATGAGCACATTCAAATCGCCATTTTCCTTCTGTTTGTCAGTTGCTCCAGAGATCCTACCTTCCTCCCGCTGTGTCAGAATTCTATCCCAGATCCGCTGCTCCTGTGACAGCCAGGCAAACCCGCCTCCCTCTTTTGTGTGGGAGCTGGCTGGAGAAGCCGTCAATCACTCCGCTGACCTCCCGATCAGACAGGTTTCTCTGGGCGGTGCGGCCCTGAGGAGTCTGATCACCCTGTACCGTGTGGACGAAGATGTGCCCTCGCTCGTCTGCCTCAGCTCCAACTCACTGGGCTCCGACAGTCTGGCGTTCAATGTGTCGGCCAGTGAAACTCAGCTAGGTGGGGAAAAAAACTCCCGATGCATAACGATGCTTTTACATTTCTTTCTTCCATTGCCAGGCTGATGTGTGCTCTTTGAACCTTCCAGGCATCCACACCTTTTCCCTGCTGATCGGCTCTGCAGTGGGAGCGGTGGGGATGTTGGCGGCGTGCGTCCCAATGCTCATTTTCTTTTGCAGGTTAGAATCACCAATATAGCAATCTCTGATGCTTCTTCCTGAACCAACTCTTATTGAACTCATATTCACAAAAGGGGCAGAGTAAATTAAAATGAACATCTTCATGTACTGTAAATATGTCACTACAAAAATAACATAGTAACAATGACAGCAGGGAGAAACTGAAGTTCAAAACAAGGAAACTGGGAATGTTCAAAGAGCAGAGAAGGTACCAGGGCAACTGGAATCTATAAATGTCATCACGTAAAGAAAATTAACAAAGTACATTCATTCTCACATTTGGATGTTTGAGCGTCAAATTTACACAAATATGTGGCGACAACTTGACATAAAAAAACTATCTAATGTGTTTTTATAGTGTATTTCTATCAAGTTATATATATATAGAAAAAAGATGTACTCCTTTCTCATATGCAAGTTGTGTCATGTGCAAGCTAAAAACATCTTCACATCCTCTTTCTATGGATAAACATAGCATTTCTAGTCGATACGAATGTGATCATTTTATATGATGAAAAAAGCATTACTATTTTTTGTACAGATGAAACTATTGTAAGATAAGTTTTGTGTTTGTTTCAGGAAAAGGAGAGGCAGTTTTTCACCTGACAAAGGGCGAGCGGACGCCTCAGGAGTATTGGCCGCCAACGAGGTGAGCAGGAGTCTATATATGTACTATTGGTTACAATGGCTTGTACACTGTTTTGGCCATATAGTACTCAGTGAAGTAAAAAGATTTGTTAATTTTTTTTTTATTCATGACATTACTGCCCCCTTTTTTTTTTTTTTTTTTTTTAAAGGATCTTGTACCATTTTTTACATGTGAGGGTCATGTGCACATACTGTATATAGATGTACATGTTTTTAAAGAATATTGTAAGACTTACTTTTTTTTTTATATATAAGTTTTTGCCTTTTCATAGCCATTCTTAAAAAACACAATTAAATGTTGTATATTTGTATAGAAAATAGGCTGAAATATGCACTGAATGCTTTCACAAAGCTTTTGTCTTGTCTTAATCAGCAAAAATGTGCTTTATTAAGAAAAGAAATGGCTTGTGTAATTGTTAGGACATTGTAAGAGAAAGAAACGATGACAAAAAAAAAATCATTATCATAGTTTAGAGTCATAAAGTAAATTACTATCTAAAGAAAAAGTCATAACCTGGCTGTAAGAAGCCAGCTTTAAGAGTATAAGGAGTATAAAATACAGATACTTGTGTAAGGGTTAAGTTGTCAGAAAAATAAATACTGAAAACTGCAGATACCTGAAAAATAAACCAAAGTAAATAAAAGAATAGTAAAGCTGTATTACTCCTCATCTATTCACGATCGGTGGTACTGAATCATGTATGATGGCAAAGACAAACAGAGTATATCTCCATCTTCATACACAAGGTTTTCATTCACAGTACTTGAAGTAAAATGTTACTCAAGTGATCCTGAACGGACCAGCTGGTTTTTTTTTTCCCCCGCTTTCTGTGCAGATGGACTCTTCATTGGTTTATACCAACAAAGCCATTGTGGTGGAGAACGGGGGGTTTAAGGAGGACGCTCCCCACCAAGCCAATGGAGACTTAGTCCCGGTGCAGGAGAGCTCAGTGAGTAATCCTGGAGAGGGTGAGATCAACGGCCTCGCCCCCGTGACACCCGGCATCCCGAATGGTAACCCCACTGTGCACCAAGAGGAAACTGTGGAAGACTCTCATGAGGGACAAGAAAAGGATACCGGTGGTTTGGCGGAGCGGGTCAGCGAAAGTGTGACTGCTGAAGTTGAGGTCAATTAATGTTGTTTGAAGCACCGGGTTCCGTCGTCTTACAGCGATGAGCAACGAGCGACGAGCGGAGGCCCGGCTGTGAAACATGGCCAGTAAAATGTTTTTAATCGGCAGTAGACGCGTAGATTTATGTTTTAGGTAACGGCTCATTCGAGAGAAAGATACTCCACGTGTGTGGTTTCTGTTTTTGACTGGTCACGTACATTTTTGTGTGTTAACACTTTAAAAAATGTTTCCAAAAAAACAGCAGTGGAGCAAAGATAGTTACTTTATGATTCAGATGTCAGAACTATAAAAGCCGCTTTTTTTACGTTGTTCAGTTTGAAACACGTGTCTCATTCAAACTGCTTCCGTTAACTTACATTTTCACCTTTCCTGACTTGAACCATTCGTGCAGAATTGAATAAGCGAATACACAGCGAGAACGTTCAACACTTTTTATTGCTGACTTTGTGTTTTTATAAAACATAAATACGTTTGAGATTATTAGAAGGAAAAAAAAAAAGAATTCTTGCAATTAGCGCAATTGGAGCCGTGAAATCTGGTTATGAAATGGAAGAATATATGCAGAGTGCAATGGAAGAGTTCAGAGCGTGCGTGCATAAAAGCCAGAAAGTGTGCAATCGGTGCAGAAAAAAAAAAGTTGCACGTGCTTATGATGGCAAAAAGTTGTGTAACACAGCTCCTTGTGTTGACTGTGTGATGTAATGTTTCTCGCTGTCCGCTCCCGCCGCACACATGACAGTGTCATGCACCGTTTGTGCAAGACAGGGACCGTCTCAGAACTTCTTCATCGCACCTCGTACACAGAGGAGCACATTGTTTCAACATGGGGAGGCTCAGCAGGGGCGTTGCAGCTCTACAGCTTTACACACATGCATTTAGTTTGCACGGCGTCTCTGTTTTACGTTTCAGATCCTTTGAGTTCGCAGCAAAACGTACTAACCACTCTTTATCCGCCTTTGTCATGCTTTAAGCAGAATGCTTAGAAATAATTAAAGAACAGAAATATAGTACAACAGCAGCGATGATACCAATATTTACTAAAACCATTCATTGTGAGCTTGTTTCATAGGTTAAAAGTAGCTGGTATATTGTTGGAGGATATAAAAAGCTGGAGTCAGATTTTGAGCTCAGAGTACTGAGTGTTGTCCTCAGAGGTGCTGAAGTCTCTCCCTGGTCTCTGTTGTCCAGCCTTTGGCTTGAAGGTCACCCTCGAGTACGTGACCTCCACTTCATCTTCATCATCATCTTCACTGGTGTCCGTGTCGGAGTCAGATGGATGTGTATTCTCATAGTCCGCCACCTTTTCATGTTGTTTCTAAGGAAAAGAGTGTGACGGGTTTAGTCGTTTTTACGAATTCTTGGATCCGATGCACAAAACTAAATCAATCCAAAACACACATTTGACCACCAAGCAGGATTTAATCCTCCTTGATACTCATGGAAATTACAGCACTATGATGTAATAAACTGGATGATACACATGAAATGTGTATTATTTGGCGAATGTCTGACCTTTTTGGGTGTTTTGGGCTTTACTTTGGACACCCCAGCATACACAGCTTCCCCTTCTGGCTTCCTGAAAGAAAATGAAACTACAATAAAGTCTGCAAAATGTTCCAAAATAACCCAGAATGGAAGATTTTTCTTTCTCTTCTGCCACACGCACAACAGCCATTCTTACCGCTGCTTCTTCTCAAAGTGCAAAGAGGCATAATTGAGAGAATCTTCCTCCTTCAGTGCACCATTCTGCCTCGCAGGCCTTTGTGCAGACGGAGCCTGAGCAGATGCAGACATGACACATCACTGAGTGTACAGCGGCGACTGAATCGCTTCATTCATGCGTCCGCATTGAAGATGTAAGTCTGTCATTGAATTTGTTCGTACAAATGCAAAACCCTGAATGATCACTGCGTAGTGTTGTCCGCCACCGAGCAGACAAACGGAGCGGGGAACCGGTGTTCAGTGTTGTTTATCGCGAGAAATATGAATAAGTTCATCAAAGTGTTCCAATTCAAGTGATTGCATGTATTATATGTGCATTGGTGCATATGATATGTTAATTTCTCATTTTTAATTTTAATTTCATACTATATATGTTTAGTTGAAATGATGTCTTACTAACTAAGCAAGACTAACAATGTGTAAAGGTTTGAACATTCTGCAGGTAGTTTTCATGTTACAAGGTGATATTGATAACCTTTTTTCTGCAATTTCATTAAATTTGATTTGTTGTTATTTTTCTTCCACCTACACATTCCCTCCTCAGCTTCTCCTCTTAATCTATTTTGTGGCTGTTTTCACAAGCCAAGTGGTTCTCTGAACAAGTGCTTCTGAAAAAAAACAAAAAAACTGCTTTACTGCCTCTTTAAAAAAAAAAACGTCAAATGTGTTGTAAGAGCTACTTCTCAATAAAACCTTCGAATAATCACTGTTTTGGTCGTTATGTGTGAGTCGGCTGTCCTCACCGCCTCTCCTTTGGGCAGATTCACGGTGGAGTAAACACAGGGGGTGCTGGATGAAGGCCTGTGGAACAACAACAACAACAAAACAACAAAGTCACGCATCTTCAGTGACCTCTGAGTCTGATCTGAAAATGCTGCAGACTTTTATTGTGATATTCATATCTGAATGCTTAAAGAATGAGCAGATTGTGTGATACTTGTTCTCTCTGTGTGTGTGTGTGTGTGTGTGTGTGTGTGTGTGTGTGTGTGTGTGTGTGTGTGTGTGTGTGTGTGTGTGTGTGTGTGTGTGTGTGTGTGTGTGTGTGTGTGTGTGTGTGTGTGCCTCTGCTGTCTTACGTGCTGTCTGGATGAGACTGTTGTGGGAAGAGGTCGTCTCTGCTCCTGGAAGGTTCGGTCAGAGCAGCTTCATTCATCAGATTCCTTCTACTGGATCCCTTCCATTGCGCCTGAATGAATTTACACATACACACACACAAAGATGTCTTATTTTGGTTCACATTTGCCCGATACAGAGATAGAAAGTTTTGCAAGCTTTTTCTTTTTTTTAAGTGATCACCAGAAAACCACAGCAGCGCCTTGTGTTTGCGGGTCTTTGTTGAATTGATTTCATCCTGCTCTGTCTGACAAGAAAAAGACAGGACTGGGGTTTAGTTTTCAGAACTGCTGAATTGTTCTTTATGAAAAGTATAGACAGACTTTACCTGTACAAAATGAAAATGAGGAACAAAAGGAAAAAAAGAAGGCAGGAAATGGTGAAAATCTTGAAAATCTTCATGATACTGCCTGTGATTAGAAGAGAAAAGAGGAACAGTATTGAGGGAGTGGCTTCTCGCATGTCTAAGATTTAAAAATAAATCCTGAGGCATTGCCCATCTGAACACTCAACACAGCAAACATAGATTAACTCATGATTTTACTCACTATCAAACAGTGGGACCGAATCCGACGGTCTTTGACCGATGTCATTCTCAGCCACGCAGTAGTATTCCCCCGGTTCGTGGGAGTCCACGGAGATATTCTGATTACCAGAGACTTTAATATCCCCTGACTCAGCACCTGCCTTCTTGTACCATGAATATTGTCTGACAGGAGGGTAGCAGTGGGCGAAGCAGCTCAGCGGCACGAAGCTCGTCCCATCAGGCAGCTGATGTTTTTCCCCTTCAATGATTCTTGTGTGTTTTGGCCCATCTGAACCGGAGGAGGAAGAAGAAAGATATTTTGATAGTACACACGGGAAAGTACAGGATTGCTGTGTTGGAAGGTCGTCTGTGGCAACAGATGACACTCAGCCTGTTATCTATTCAGAAGTGAAAGATGCTGACATCACTCAAAAGTAACAAGAGTGTGTCCTTTAATAAGTTTTGAACTCACAGTGGATTGTAATCTCGATTGGCTGCGACTCTCCGGCCCCTATTTCATTTCTGGCCTCACAGCTGTAGAACCCGCTGTCAGAGGGTCTCGCTGACTTTACAAAGATGATTGAGCCAGTTGTGTGGACTGGTTCCCTCTCACCATAGGTCACCTTCGTCCAGGTCGTGGAGCTCACCGGCGGGTGGGATCTGGCTGTGCAGTCCAACCTGAACTGCGTGTTTTCTTTCACTACGAGACTGTGCCGAGCTTCTACCTTGACTTCTTTGGGGGCGTCTGCACAAACCGCCGAGGAGAAAATATGAACATACGATCAAATAACTGTTGCACGTTTCCAAACTGAACACATTTTTATGACTGCTATGTTGTGAAAATGTAGCGATCTGAACAGAAACAGCATCCTTACATCAGTACGTTCATACAGTTTTAGGATTATAGACGTAAGTGGCTGGAGTTATAAAATGAAGAGACACAAGCGCATGATTGTTGGAAGTGTTATACATAACGACTGCACTCTGC
The DNA here is from genome assembly GCF_963383615.2 of Lipophrys pholis. Classification (NCBI taxonomy): domain Eukaryota; kingdom Metazoa; phylum Chordata; class Actinopteri; order Blenniiformes; family Blenniidae; genus Lipophrys; species Lipophrys pholis. The sequence continues at coordinate 16,958,545 of NC_137639.1, read as the reverse complement.
ATCAATCAAGTCTGGAAAGACTTACAGTTTCCGTAGGAAAACATTGCAGTGAGAGTCTCAGTGATTAACCCATATAATGAATGAAGAAAAACACCCCACGCTCTGTCACTCACACTTCACCACGAGTTTCCTCGGGTCGCTCTGCGCGCGTCCTTCACTGTTTGATGCATTGCAGGTGTAATCGTCCGCATCGGTTGAAGTTGCAGTGAAAGTGTGGCGGACAAAACTCTGGTCATCAACCGCTGGAAATACGTGCCATTCTCTCCCAGCTGGTTTGGAAGACCTGGTCAAGGTAAAACGTGACGGTGGGAAACTTTCAGCCGAGCAGTTGACTGTTACGAGCCGGCCCTCTGTGACCTCGGCCTGTATCGACAACGCGACGCTGGTGGGCGGAACTGTGGAGAGAAAGCAGCCATCAGGAAAATATCAGGGACGTTTACTGTTTGTTTTTCTAAACCCTATTACATTACAAAGAGTGACGATATGACTGATCCTTTCTGTAACTTGGCTGTTTTTTTATTAACACACTACACCGTCTTCATTTCATCTACATATAAAAACAAATCAGGTTTACTGCAATCTATTCTAGATAATGGCTTTATTGTCTTTGAGGCTTCTTCAATTCAATCCTAAAATGACTTATTGATGTTTTTTTGGGACAAAACACATGAATTCTGGCTGGAGTTCAGCTGCTGAATAAGGTGGTTTTCTCAACTTGTCCATATGTGAAATTGTGACTGATTAAGACACTTATCCCCAAATATCACCTTGTGAAAGTGGATAGAGGATAAAACGTACTTTATTGATCGTTTTGGCGAAATGACCTCTGCATTTAACCCATCCTATCAATAGTTAACCTTATGTACGTGTGCACAAGGAGTTCAGGTCGAGGGCTTTGCTGAGAGACAAACAGTAGTGACTTGTCACCAGTTGGATCTGAATCTTCGCACGTCCAAACACAAACTTGAGTACAATGAGAAAATGTGCTATATAGGTAAATAGAATTGACCATTTTAAATGATTTAAAAGAAAACGTATCAACCTTCAAAAACAGGGAATAAAGGGCACCTTCAGGGTGATTTTTTATTTTATTTTTTTTTAACCTAATGCAAAAGTGTGTCGAACTTCACTCACACAGCACACGTATGCACAGCGGCTCACTAACGCCCCCGCTGCCGACGCTGTTGGAGGCGTTGCAGGTGTAACAGGCCTCGTCCGCTCTTTGCACCGTCTCCAAAGTTAAGCTCTCCTCTTGGCTCATCACACGTATCAACTTTGAGCGATCAGTCCGTTGGTAACGGTACCAGGAGTACCAGGGGGTTGGATATGCTTCCGTTTGACAGGTCATTGTGAGGCGGTCGTGAACTTTCACACTATTGTCTTTCATGTTCTGTGGAGAGATCCGTGTGTTTCTTGGCTTGTCTGGGGGGGAAAAAAGGCAGTGAAAGAGCTTTCAGTATGTTTGTTGGAGGTGGTACAGTCTGGAAGGATGTGTGAGTGAAACTTACATTTGACCTGAAAACGATACGGTTTTGATTCTCCACGGCCAACACTATTAGTGGCTTGGCATTTATAGACACCACTGTCCTCTGGCTTGACTGCAAAAACAAATGTCCTTTGTCTCCATTTATTATTTGTGGTGGTGAGACGAGTTGAATCTTTAAACCAAATAACGTTGTGTGGTGGTGGGGAGCTTTTCTTCACATTACATACAAATCTGACTCTGGCTCCTTCTTTAACATCTTCAGGACCTCCATCACGCTCCGGTGAGATCTGGACCTCAACATGTGGCACATCTGAAATAAAGGATTTCTGCATCAATTGTATACAGATTATTCAAATACAGCAAAAGTTATTAATGTTGTTGTTGTTGTTGTTGTTGTTGTTGTGCCTGAACATTGCCTGTAACTTGCACTTTCTTATTCTCATTTCTAAACTGAAAATATTACATGTGAATAAATAATTTATTTTATTTAGCTTTTGAAAGCGACATTTGCAATAATGTATTCCTTTAAAAAAATAAATAAATAAATAAAATAGTGGGTTATATGCCAAATCTTTAGATTGATTGTTTAAATACAAAGTAAAACAGGAAAAAAAATAAATCACAAGTTTAACCCTTGCAACAGTCACACATGCCGAATGATTCTCCAGTATAACAATCTGAATTGGCATGTCATTGGGCAAAAAGAGTAAAAAGACTTGAAGCAAAATATGAATTACTCACAAGTAACTGTAACCTCGACTGAGCTCAGTTGTTCCGCAAGTTTGTTTTTAGCTCTGCAAGTGTATGTTCCACTTTGAGACTCTTTGATTGAAGGGATCTTCCATTGGGCTCCTGAGACCTCCTGGTTTCCTTTAATCCAGGTAAAGGTAGGGCTAGGCTGCCCTCTGCCAGAGCACTTAAGAGTCACAGAGCCTCCCTCCACCGTGGCAGAGCTCACCTCAGCCACAATCTCTCTGGGAGCGTCTGTGTCAATAGATTCAAAACGAAAGAAGAGAAATCAAGATGAATTATATTGCATGATAAACTCACATGGTATGGGGTGATATGATTTAGACTTTCGACTTATGTGGATGAGTCATATTAATGGATCAGTGAATTTTGAATTCATTCACATTTAGTGGACAAACATATATTGCAGTAAACAAATGTATAAACTTACAAGCTACAGTGAGTGTGACGTTCCTGATCAAATTGATGTCACTGTTATCCGTTGTTTGGCATGAAAACTCTGACCCGTCATCCTGCCACGTCACTTCATAGGTTTTCATGATGCTTTTGTGTGGAAGATTCCTAGTATGACGTGTTACCACCGATTTGAATGGCGGCTGTTCTGAATGATCAATTCGTAGGTTTGACGTGCATGAAGTCAAAGTGGAACATGTGAGCGTTATCTTCTCATTTTCCTGAGCGGTGGGTAGTTCCTTAAAAGTGATCGGACATGGATTGTCTGAAAATGCAAATGACATACAGCATTACCAGAAATGTTACAGTGAATGCAACAAGTCAAGTGAACATTACATTTTCATTACTGAACATGATGCAGGAACAAACTGACAGAGGGTTGAGAGTTAACTACAGTGTAGCTGGGTAGTAAAAAAGAAAAGAAAAGAAAAGAGAACCAGTCACCAGTATGACTGATGGATCATTTTTTTTTTTTTTTTTTTTTTTTCTCGCCCTTGTCCTGTTCAGCAGCTTGAGTCAACAATATGATGTGATTGAGAGCCTTCGGAGTCAGAACAGTTTTTGGTCTTGCAACAGGGAGAGACCTGGAGTCTCCTCCTGTTGCCTTCTCCGTCAGAAGTTGGCATGGCTGCCGTACACGACCGGGGGGGAACGCACAAAGAGAGAGAGAAGAGAAGAGAGAGAAGAAAGTCGAGGGGGGAGGGGGGAGGGGGGTGGGGGGAAGGGGATAACATACAATGTCCTTGTTGTGCTACATATATTATTTGCAATAATCACACTCATCCAAATACTTTCCAACTGTTATTAGATTAACCAGCCTGAGCAGCTCTATCTAGACAGTAAGATGATTTTCTAGATTAACCAGCCTGAGCAGCTCTATCTAGACAGTAAGATGATTTCCTAGATTTAACCAGCCTGAGCAGCTCTATCTAGACAGTAAGATGATTTCCTAGATTTAACCAGCCTGAGCAGCTCTATCTAGACAGTAACGTGAAGCAGGAACATGAAATAACAAAGAGGCAACAACAAAAGAGGAACATGATTTTTAAAGTTTGAGCAAATGATGACAGACAACAAGCAACTTCAGAAGCACCTTTCGTGAGGAGTGAAAGTGTGTGTGTGTGTGTGTGTGTGTGTGTATGTGTGTGTGAGTGTGTGTGGCTTGTCCACTGGGTGTGGCCGGAACTGTTGTGGGGGGACCCGTGGTGACACCCCGGGGTCCGAGGCCACCGCGCCCGGACACCGCCACCCCGGTAGACAGAAGCCCCCCAGGCCCGGGGAGACCCCAGCGAATGGATCATTTTTTCTTGACAGATGCGATCTATACTCAGACTCGACTTTTACGCCACAAAATACAGTGAGTACAGGCAGAAGCTGTAGTTTTGCACTTTCACATAAATAAAGGATTTGGCGCTGTACTTCTTACCTCAACTTCAGTAAATAGTTTTGCTGCCTTACCAATGCCATCAAAGTGTTACTGCAGTTTCTTTCTTGTCATGGCTTTTCAGCCGTTTTTATGAAATGTATGATTTTGTTATAATCACATTGAGTCAGTCAGATCATCTTGATCTCTCTTCTGATGATTGTACTTACCATCAACTGTAAGGCTGATGTTGGTCCTAGTTGCCCATCTGGTTTCACCTCTCACATATCGGAACATATAATTCCCGGTGTCATTTTTGTTCAGCTCACAGATCTGAATACTGCAAAGTTCGTCACATGAACGTAAACCGTCACAGTTCCAGTTTGTACGTGGAGAGGGGATGTTTTCAACTCTGCCTTTAAAGTCTTCAGAGCAGTCTTCATCATTACTGTAAACAACTGTGCCAATAAAATCTTTCTTTTCTTCTCTCCATTTTGCATCTTTAATCCAATACCAGAGAGCCTTATCGGTGTCAACACGTCCTGTGACTTTGCATTTCATTTCAACGCAGGATCCCTCTTTTGCATTTTTTTTCAGCTCAGTGCTGTCTATCCTGAAGGGGTTTGATTCCTGGCAAAGAAAACCTGCAAATGTGAGAAACCAATAGTAGGCAGTTACACCTGCACGACTTCAGATTGGATTTCAACAAAAAAAAACAAACATGCATAATACAATCCCAGAACACCCACTTTTTATCAGTACCAGAAACACCAACAATCCAACTGTGTGAGCCTTCATGTTCACGCAGGGCAAAACCTGAGATGGGCAACAAAGACAAGACAGGACAGAACAAATCATCAATATCATTTTTTTTTTTTTTTTTGTGGCTATGTATTCTTCGTAACAACTCTCAACTCACTTTATGTGATCCGTCACACCGGTGGAGATGGTTTATATGATAGGAGCTCACTGCTGGAAGAAGTCCCATGCACAGGTCAAGATGGTGGAGTGAACCGCCAGCCTTGGGACTGTCAACTGAGTCACAGTCAGCCTGATGACACGTTACATGGATAGTTTTTATATTGCAAGAACAGTGAACACAATTATTAAAGAGAAATACGCCTGTTAATGTCAATCGGCATTTTCAGATCTCTCTCTCTCTCTCTCTCTCTCTGTCTCTCTGTCTCTTTGTCTGTCTCTCTGTCTCTCTGTTTCTCTGTTTCTCTGTCTCTCTGTCTCTCTCTGTCTCTCTCTCTCTCTCTCTCTCTCTCTCTCTCTCTCTCTCTCTCTCTCTCTCTCTCTCTCTCAAACTATTTTTATTTCATTATTATTTTCCTGGATGCCACAGCACAACTCCACAAGTGACACAAGAGTACATGATCATTAAAATTAAATTAAATTTTAGTCATCTCTCTTTTAGAATAATTAATTTTCCATTCAATCTATTGATATCCCATATCCCATAATAGGATTTTGAAGATGACTTTTTAGATGCAATAAAACGATTTTATAGATATATATGCGATAGAACGAAATTTTTGGAATGGCAGAAAAACGTTTTTGTCTCCTTCAACAGCCATGAATTCCAAACAGACTCACAACACATCACTCAAAAATCAAACATCTCTCAAAAATAGTGTAACATTATACTGTATCACTTAAAACTTTTGTTTTTTGATTAATTGTTGATTGTAAATATTCCTAAAAACATGAGATTAGTCCTTATTTTAAACCACAAAGTGTAGGGGAAAAAAAGATCACTGCTCTTACCTCAAACAATCCCCTTCTTGCACTATAGCAGACACACTATCACTTCTCAAGAAACACGATTTAAGAGGAAGTTTCCACAGCTGACTTGTGATCTTAAAGTATTTGCATGTCCAATCATGCAAGCGAGCGAACACAGTCCTTTATAGCTTCACCGGAAAAAAAAGATAGGATATTTTTGACTTGTGGGCTACAGTGTGCACGCAGTGTCAACGTCGTCTCAGTTCTTCTATTTGAGCCTCAGTGATGGTGAAAGTGACTATTTAGTGCATCTGTGGTGGCTTATTTCAAGCAGACACAGAGAAACGTGCAGTTCTTAGTATTTATTTAAAGAATTGCAAACTATTTACTGTGGGGGGTTTTGTTTAAAGTGAAAATAAAAACAGTTTGTATCAAAACATTCATGAAAGTATTGTGTGTTTCTCTCTACTCGAGGAGAATCGTGATCAAAGATCGACGGAAAGCATGAAAAGTCATCATTTGATTTTATTGCCGCTCTAAAGCGCGGCGGCCAATATCTTCTCAGCATCCACGGCCATTTCATCAATGGAGCTATTTAAGGCTTGCAGCATGGCGGCGAAGGAGCGGCTGGCCGAGCGGGCGTGTCTCGGCATTGCCATCCCCAGCAGCTTCGATGAGACACTGGTTAGATCTCTCTCTGCAGCCGCCAGGCGGCTTTTCACTTCACCTTTGCTGACCTCCACCGACAGAGCAGAGGTCCGCAGCTGTTTGAGGCGCGCCGGCTCGACGCCTCTCTGTCGAGCCAACCGCTCTACAGACTCGTCATCGAGGCACAGAGAGAGCTGAGCTTTCGTCAGGATCCGCACCGCCACGCTGGAGTCCACCATCGACGCCACCAGAGGAACGGGAATCGCTGACATCCCGCCAGAGAGTGACGCAGCTGCCCAGACCAGCGCTTTGAACGCCTCCTTTTTCTTGGTGACCAAATCTGAGGTGAGGGTTGGCAGAGCCAGGAGAAGAGCGTGGGCTCGGATCTCTGGAAGGTCTCTACTCATGTTCTCCAACAGCGCGGGGAAATCAAATCTCTCCAGCGTGGCGGGTCCCACCAGGTAGACCTTAGGCTGGGCGACACCCTGGGCTGTGAGCACTTCCACGCTGAGCTTTCTCTTTTCCTCCGAGCTCCTTTCTGCGTCTTTAGCAGAGGCTAAAAGAATAAAGTACACAGTCTGTCGCTGCACAGAGTGAGACTCCAAGAAAACCTCCACACTGTTTGGTTGGGGTTTCTCGGTGAACGTCAAGAAGATGGCGTTGTAGCGGAGGAATTTATACCGATCCATGTATCCCTGCGGGTCGAACGGGGACGTGATTGGAACAGGGGGCAGATCCCACAGGCGGAAGTCAGGGTGTTTGGGGTTCGGGTAGCCCGCCACCTCCTCAGGAGCTGCAGGGGACGGAGAAGGAGCTGCTCCTTCATCACCAGGCCCCAGACCACGAAGGGAGTTCATGAAGGAGGCTTTTTCATCCCCGCGGTCTCCAACCACCGCCAAATTGATTCTGCTGATGAGGAGGTCTTCCACCGCATCCTTGACCTCCGACAATTTATTGCTCTCGATCGAGTCTTTGAGGGTCTCAAGAAGGTTTAAGGATTTGAAGACGTCCGCCATCACTACAGAGAGGCAAAGAGCACAGCCGTCACAAAGGGTAGACCAGAAAGAGAAATGGAAAAGCAACAAATTGGGAAAATAATTAAAAGTCTCACAGCAACTGGTCCATATTAGAAACTGAAAACAAATGACCATGCCTTGAAGCAATAAGAGGCCAAATGAATAAACTTCATGAACAATGAAAACCTGGATCTACATTCCACTCATGACAAGTTTATGTTTGTCCATATTTATCTGGTGATGCTCCAAAAAAATATTGAAAAATACATAGCAATTTACTGGTAATATCATATATTTTAAAATATATAATATCAAATATTTTAGATGTATAAGCCTTTCTTCCATTGCCTATGCATTCTCACTACATGAGTTAAAAACTGTAATAATGATCTATTTTCATGATCTACCAGTCAGAAGGACTTTTCACAGTGGAAGACATAGTTTAACTTGTGATACATTCAAGCACTCATTCCTCGGGAGACTTTAATACTCTCGCTAAAGTCGGATTCCAGGTCTTTTGAGGTTTTTATATGAAAATATATCGTCACGAATAAACAGTTTAAATCAAAGCACTGCAGGCACTCACCTGCACGTCTTGAGCAGAAGTGGCCCTCCGGTTGAAGTGCGTCACATGTGGACTCTTGTGCAGCTCTGCAGCTCTGACAGCGTCAGGCGGATCTATTTAAGGCATTCGTCCATCCAGTGGAACATTGTAATCCTGTAAGCTCAGCTTTAATCCCAAATCACTTTGAAGGTAGGTGATGCTTCTGGCTTTCCTTCATTTACCTCCACAGACACACAATTCATACACCAATATGCAGTGTAATGCTTCTTTTTAATTTTTTTACAAACACTACCTTTGACACAGATATCTGAACTTTATCAACATATTTTTTTCAGAAATATACAATAGAATTGAACAGAATTCGTCATCATTATTTTTGCATGTTTTGTTCAGAGTAGAGGGGTTGGAGACTTTTACTATTCGAGTATGTCAAGACAGCTTTTGTTTCTGGCCAATGTTAATGTCTCTGAAGGGAGTTAGTGGTCTGTTTATGGTGGACTCTGTGTCCCCAGATGAAGAAGGAAAAAAAAACTTGTTTCAGCTTCCAGAGAAAGTATAGTCTGCCGGGCTGGTTTGATTTTCTAAAGTCTGGTCTCAGTTCAATTCTTAAATAATCATCACAGGTTTCATATCAAAGAACAAAAATTGTTGCGTGAAAAAGAGGAAAAACAGTCGTGCTAATAAGACAGTTGCCAACAAAGCTCAATACTCGGAGTGAAAAGCTTCTTCCGCCATTTAGAAGGAACCCAGTATGCAAAACATCTGACACCTGTTGCCAGAGATTTTTGTTTTTCTGCTCACATCCTCTCACACACTGACTTCTTGCAATTCTGACAGAAGTAGGCAGAGGCTTTTTCCGTTTTTGTTTTGTTTGTTTTGTTTTGTTTGCACTGAGCATGGAATTTCATTTCACTTTAAAAGATTTTGAAATGTATCCGTTATTTGTAAGTGGTAAATATAAAAGTCAAAAGTTATTCAAAGGTATTCGTTTATAGTGTATATTTTTTTGGTATATTCTTCATGGGAAAATAGGCCGTATTCACTCACCATTTGAGCAGTGCTAATTATTATCGATATTAATATGTATTTTTGTTCATTATTTATCTTTGTGAAGAGAGTGCCTGTGACTTAACTCTCCATGGTCGACATTAATATTAATTTTCACATTTGCTTTTGGTGACATTGTCCTCTGGTGGTCCAGCGCAATTACTAGGCTTTAAGTGTAACTAATAACTATTAAAATTTGATGTAGTTTTGACACCAATTTGAAAGTGTTGGAATAATCTTACGAAAGTTATCACATTCATTGTACTAACATTCTTTCTCATCTGCTACGACTTGTATTTCTCTACTGTGGTCTATTATGGTAAGGAGGAATGTGGCCAGCAGATGGTGAAGTGCCCTGTAATAAGATAAGAGGACCCCTGTGATCTATTATGATAAGGAGAAGTGGTCAGCAAATGGTGAAGTGTTGTGTTTTCAGATGGGAGGAACCCTAATAAATGGAGAGGAAACGGCAGAGGTTTTTCAGAGCGGGTTGGAGATTTGTACCTGAAACATCTCTCTGTCCGTTTCTCCTCATGAGTAAAACCAAATCTTAACTTGTGTGTGTTCTGTCTTGCAGATTTAATAAATGTTCAGAGGTTGGACCTGACAGAAAGTGAGAAGGTCATGGGTCATATGATATGGGATAATAAAGTTCACCTTGACCTTGGATTGACCTTGAAATTCGTTGGAATCAGCTTTTCAGATAGACATGCACAGTAACACATGAAAGATGGGACTTAATGGCAAAAGTGCATCACTTGTGTTGATCAACATAGAATTTCAGCTGCATTTATTGTTCAAAAAAAAGAACACATGGTGAAAAAGTAAACTGCCTCTCTATATGATACAGAGCCCAGAGATCTGAACACATCACAGCATTTTTTTTCACTGAAAACTCCAAAAGATTTTGCATATAGAAGTTTTGTCTTTTTGCAAAAGAAACTGCACTACATTTCATCCCATTTTCTTCTCATTCAAGCTGATCATCATATCGTAAACTTCCAACTGGTTTCTTGAACATGATGATGAGTTCACTATACAGAAAAAGCCAGACGTTCTCCCCCTTTTCTCCTTGGAGACTGCTAGAATAGCTCTAATAGATGCTGCGCTTGAAAAAAACATTACATGACACTCAACAACTTACAAACACAGGAGCCTTAAAAAAAAAAAAAAAACATGTACAGTTTCACAGATCTGTCAGAGATTCTAAAAATTGTGCAAATAATAATTTTGTAGAATATTTCAGACAACCTCACGGCATTCAAGGCCACTTGTGTCTGTTTTTGACTTTCCATTCATTCCTATGGTTTTTGCGAAAAATTAATTTGACTCTAAAATTGAGAGCACAGTATGTATGTGTGCAGAAAAGTGCCCAAAAAATACACACTGCACGCTTCACCAATGGCTCCAGAAAAACTCCACCAAGTGTACACAGTCCTCACATTTCATCCATTATTTCTTTCACATTGGAATAGAGTGCCACCTCCTCCTCTCCTCCCCCTTCGGCCTGGACACCATCTTCAGTCTCCACGTCCTTTCTCATCTCTTCAGTCTTCTCCATCCCTTCTCCTTCATTGCCTTCTCCCTCCTCTCTTGTTTCTTTTTTAATTTCAGCATACTCCGTCTCGGGGGACTCTGTTGTCAGCTCCTCCTCCGCGGGATTCTTTGTCTTCAAAATGGAGAAGTCAATGTGGGAGTACTCCACCTCTTTGGGCCTCGCGTCACCCTTAGGTGCAAATGACCCGGCAGGCTCGACTCCCACTTCGGCGTCCTCCTGGTCGTGAATCCCTTCTTCTTCAGCTGCGTGCCCCACATGCTTCTGCACATCACAGACATTTGATATAATTCAACAGAGAGTGAGGCAGGTTTTCTTGTGTAATCCTCTAAGTTCACTATAAGTTGGTGTTCTACTCAGGATCATCCTTGATGTTGCAATCATTTGAGTCAAAAAAGTAGAATACTTGTTCACATAATGTGCTTGAATCCATGCAAACTGGTTCATAACCTTCTCTTATGTACTCAAAATAGATTTAACTAATGATAATAGCATAGGTACCTCAACAGCCAAGCTGTTGACCATCTCTACGTCCTCCATCATGCGGCCAGGTTTCATTTTCTGTCTGTGAATATCAATAAAAACAGCAAAAGGGATTACAGGCCTCGAAAATCACAATTCATTCATAAAGCAATCATAACTTAACAACTTTTTCTTTCTTTACCACTGCTGTTAACGCCAGCTTCCCTGTAGGTGGCACTGCTGCCTTTCAATGCTTTTCAAGAGCAACAGGCAGTTCTGCATTTCTTTGCATTCACCCCGTTTTCAAAATGGATATAAACCAAACCTTGAGCTTTTTGCTCTCTGAACAAAGAAAGGTAAGTCGATGAGTTTGGGATGGGCGCGATCTGTTGCTTAAAATATGATTATTTAAATATATAACCGTACCTTTGACATTTTATTGCCAAACATGTGACGAATGATGTGAATAGTATCCCGAGAAGAAACCCAATCAAAAGTGCTATGATGACCTCCAGCTGTTTGAAAGTCCTCAACACCTCTGAGAGAAGATCTGAAAATGTTTGAAAAGGGGGATCGTTATCCACATTTGACCAAAAACCTCAAGTGTAGGAGACATTATGATTGTCAACGCTCACCTGCTCCCCGAACGATTGTGACTGTGAGATTCTGTCTTTCTTCGTCTGGCCCACTGCTGCTGACGCACTCAAAAGTTGTCTTGCTTTGGCGTTTCATTGTCACTCTGATGGTACTGTTGACGGTATTGTTCGACGCGGTGCTCCGCACCGAGCAGCCTGTGGAGTTCTCTAACTGTGGCCATTTGACGGTGGGCAATGGAAGTCCCTCACTGATACACATACAGGTCAGCAAATCTGAGTTCAGCTCACATTCAGAGTTGTTCAAGGTCCTTAGAAATACTGCAAGTACAAAAAAAAATTAAAATTACAAAATGTTGCAAAATGTAACAGATATCCAAATCTTAATATATCCCTGTAATGATCTTGTTATTCGTAGTGAGTACAAAGTTTAATCCAGGTCTGGAAACTGTGGCTGAAAGACAAGGAAAAAAAAAAAAAAAAAAGGAAAAAAAGTAGAAAAAAGAAAACAAAAAGGTAGGAAAAAGAAAAATGGCTCAAACTGCTCTAACCATGGGAAAACATACAGCAGCTAGTCACACCTAAATAGTTAAAGTGGCTGAAATAGCCACGATGCAGGATAAGCAGAAAACGCAGGGAAAAAATCCTTTAAAAATGCTAAAACAGCTAAAAATGTAATAAAATAGATTTAAATTATACGTGACATTTCAATAATGCAACCTAATGTTTTGTATGTCTAGCAATGTTTTTCATTTAGATGTTTTTGTCTTCATTTCAGATAAACCCAGTTTTGGGTGTAAAATTATGGAATGGACTTAATGATGAAATAAAGATGTGTAATTCTATGTATGTTTTCAAGAAGACTTTAAAGTCTAAAATGATCAAAGGTTACAATGAAATTTGATTGAATTTGATTTTTCAGTAGTAATGGAGTATTAGTGATGTTTTATTGTGAATTATTCAGTTAATCCTATGATGGTACAGGATAGGCACAAATAAGCCTTGAGGCTTCAGCCTATTCCTTTTTCGGTTGCTGTCTGTTTATTTTGTAAAAACATGATTTTGTTTTTATTTTTTATTTTTAACCGAAATAAAGCATTCATTCATTCATTCATTCATTCATTCATTCATTCATTCATTCAATCAGCATATTTTGTGGCGCCAGACAAATTGTATTTGTTGGAAAATTGTGGAAATGGCTCTTTTGGTCATAAAGGTTGCCGTCCCCTGTTGTAGACTGACCACAAGGTCAAGAGCTACTTTAAAACTATTGCTGCTGCCCAAGTTGGTCCTCGACAGATCATTGATCCGTCACAGGGCTAATATAGAGCGCCTACAGACATAGAGGAAGTTTGAAGAAGCCAGAGAACCCAGAGGAAAACCATGAAAGCACAGCGAGGCACAAAGTCCAAACAGGAACAAAATAAAGAGCTGCAAGGAAAGAATAACAAAGTTTGTACCACTTACGAGAGACACTGAGAGTTTTGGTCTCATTTGCTGTCGCGCCACCGCTGAAGCTGACTTTACAGGGGACCTGTGTGCCATGGATCGGAGATGATTTCTCAGTCTTGATGTTAGTCGTGTTTCCCTCGGTGCAGGAGGCGTTCCCTCCTGCACAGCGCCACGTCCAGGTGATATATGCAGAGCAGGGAGCAGGGACAGTGCAGGTCAGAGTGGCCTCTTGTCTTGCTCTCAGTGGAGACCTCTCTACTGTGGGCTTTGGGGTCATCTCTAATGGGACGATAGAACATGAAAAAACGGGTTTCAGTTTAATGCTGGACATTGGATGAAGTCTAAAAGTTAAAATGATAGATTTAAACCTCACATTGTAATGTAAAATAACTGGACAACTTTCTGCAGCTCCAGATTAGGTATGAAAAGGCGACCTACTCATGTTTAACTACTGTCACTGCACAAACAGCCCTGTGGGTGGTGATACCTGTCACCATACTAGCAGATATCACGCAACGTTTTCTGGAGATTTTGAGTAGATATGGTCCAACTGGGTGAGGTCAGTTATGATGATTCTGCAGTTCTATTGTGCCAGTGTAACCCTGGTTAAGTATCCTTCAAAACTAGAAATACATGTCGGATGGAAAAACATAAAACGTATTCATTAACCTGATATAATAAAACGTTTGTTTTGTAAAATGGAGAACTGGAGCCTGGTTAATTATTCCAAGTGAGGGTTGACTAATGTTCGGGTGTAATCAGCAAGCGGTCTGGAAACAATAAGAAATTTAACAATGGTGTTTTTTTGGGTTTTGTTTTTTTTATGTTTGTGGACTTTATACTACAGGACAGCTTTGTCTTCTTAGTTTTTCTCTCCACTGGAAATTGTGGAATGTGATGGTGAGTGAGCCCCATTAGGAGAAAAATTGACAAGAAGATTCCATGTTTCCGTTGCTTGATGTTGTGGCGAAAGGGAAATGTAGTTTGTGTTACTTTTTCGAGTTAAACTGGAAAAAGAAAAAAACAAAACTTTTGCAACTTAAAGGGGACATATCATGCTAAATCCACTTTTTTAGCCCTTAAATGCATTTTGTTGTATATTTAGAGTGTTTAGAAGTACAGAAAAGTTCAAAGTAGTCTCTTCAGGTGCTCCGTTGATATCTTTATATTCTGTTTTGGTCATATTTTGCGATCGGTTTCGATTTTTCTATTCTCTATTACGTTTTTTGAACAATGACGTCACAGTATTCTCAGCGGAACTGCCAAATTAGGACATCGACATTTCGAGCAATCCGCCATTTTTGTTTCTCGCTGCGATTTTGTAGTCCAACCGAAGTTACGAGAGGATAAGTCGAAATGTTCGGTCGTTGGATGTAGTAACCCACAAGCTTCGTTACACCGTCTCCCAGCATCAGAACCTTTTCGAAGTGCCTGGTTGAGTTTTATTTTTCACAGAAATGTACCCACATCTGTGGGTAAGGTCATTTTTGTGTGCGCGAATCACTTTAAGGACGACTGCTTCAGCAACCTCCGCCAGTATAAAGAAGGATTTGCCGAAAGACTTGGTCTGATTGAGCGGTCAGTTCCTTCTATCTATGGAGACGACGAACAGAGCACTTCGGTAAGCTGTATATAACGCTAAAAAGTGTGATGATAAGACGTCCCTGTCATTGTTTTGTTAGCATTAGCAGTTGCACCGTCTTCATATGTTAGCGCTGTGTGCTCGTTTTAGATTATAATGTAACTTCTGTGTTAAATAGTCGTTGTAATACAGGCAGTATTGTAGTAGTGGGCATGGATGGAGAAGTTAGTGTAAATATAGTAACACACCATTGCGTTACATCCATATGAAGACGTTGTTCTGTAGGTGCATCATCGTCATTTTCATCTCGCTCCGCCGGGTCCGACTCTGGCTCCAACATGTATGGCTGGATGGACAAATCTTCCGTTGTTGACATTTTGTAAATAATGTGTGAATATAAAGTTTCTGCGCCGCTAGATAATTGTATCTGTTCTATCAAACTACAAAGATGGCCGAACAGGGTGGAGTTGAACCGAGTATCACCTCTGCAACCTGGAGAGGAGGCGGGGTATGAAGTGTCTCATTTGCATTTGAAGAGACCGCCCCAAAACGAGTTGCTCTCAGAAGCACATCAGAAAAGGGGTTGAAAAGGGGCCTGTGGAGCTCTAATAATGAGGAATTCAGACCCAAGCATTGCAGTTCCGCGTTGTATAGACCACAACTGTATGATTTATATGTAAAAAGGAAGGATTTAAAAGCATGATATGTCTCCTTTAAAGGAAATTGAGGTTGAAATGAGTAAAAATCCAAATAGGACAGAAACATTCTAGCGAAGCCCAGAAGGGAGTTAATGGGCAAAGTGTTTCTTTAAGTAAAACTACAATGTGTACAATGAGTCATGCGTACAGTATGAGGACTACTATGGTCCGGACAGTGACACATACCACGTTAAGTTAGAATCAACCTGCCCCCCCCACCCTTTTTTTTTTCTGGTCACTTCTGATCACATTTATACCATGTTATCTTTACATCCGAATGACATTTCTTTCACTTTGAGGCATAAAGTTTTGTTAACCTTCATCCGTCAGGTTCCTGTTAATGCAAAAAACTAAAGTGCCGATGTTCAGACTTTGACCTAAATGCCGTTCAAGAAGAACCACAAAACACTTTCAGTGCCACTGATATTATCTTGACATTTTAAGATCTACAGTAAATGTAAGTCATTGTTGGTAAAGCAAACAAACAAACAAACAAACAAACAAAGTTTCCTCCTTTACCTGCGGCTGCAAAGTACCAGAGCAGAGGTACCCAGATGAAGTCCAACATGATGATTAGCAGCCAGTCAGTTCTTCCACAGGACAAATTCTCAACTTACCAGAGCCACAAAGAGAAAATTCAGACTGAGTTAGATCAGTTTACTGAAACCAGTGCAGGCAGCAGCTTCATGGTCGATCACACATATTTGAATACAGGATGTTGCAAGTTGACGGGTTCTGCAACTCCATCTTCATATTTACTTGATTTCACAGAAAAATGCTTCAGTTTGAGGTAGTTTGTGATAACTGTTTGAAAACAACTCAGTCTCCAATATCCCTTATCTAGCTGTTTCAGATTTAGTTTTTTAAAGATGAATTTAACATTGAATTCAATCAGCAAAAATAAGGCGAATGTTGTGTTTTT
The DNA here is from genome assembly GCF_963383615.2 of Lipophrys pholis. Lineage (NCBI taxonomy): Eukaryota > Metazoa > Chordata > Actinopteri > Blenniiformes > Blenniidae > Lipophrys > Lipophrys pholis. The sequence continues at coordinate 16,942,225 of NC_137639.1, read as the reverse complement.
ACCTGTATCTCCTGTGGACGCACTGAGCAGGGAATAGGAAGTTGTGGCCACTTCCTGTTCCCTGTTCAGTGCGTCTACACTCAAAAAAAAAAAAAAATCAACTGTGCAGTTTTTTCAGTTTACATATCAGAAATGTGTTTGATTAACGTGAGCATATTGAGTTTCTTGTTGTTAAATGGTTCATTCTAATACATGTTCAGATAATATGAATAAATGGGATTCAATCTACTTGATATGAATAGATTGAAATGTGTGGCATGATTAAATTCGATTAACTCAACAAATTATTTTTGTGTTTGTGGAAATGACTGAGAATAATGTTTTGCAGTGTATTCTGAACGGACTGCTCTTCACATCATCATCCTCTTGTACTTCTCTTTGCTCTACAATACATTTCCAGGAAGTTTCTCTACACACTGCTGCCTCTCATTTCCTCTTCTCCAGCTACTGCAAAGAAGATCTGAAATGTTCTAATAATAGTTTAAATGCACACTTTGTGAAATGAAAAATGTCTTGTCATGGGCTGTCAATTGGTGCCAGTCCCAGCCAACTGGTCACCAGTCCATCACAGCCTGACATACAGCCATGGTTTTGGACTGTGGGAGGAAACACACAGAAAGGCCCAGCCTCATGAGAACGTTAACTACTACGCCACCACGCTCTGGTCTGTTTGCTTCTTGGATTCTTTGTAAAAGCTGTTTCCACACACAAAACCTGATTGAGGGTGATGGACCCTGCTTGAATTGCAGTTAGAATGGCAACTTGTGTAAAAACAAGCGAAGTCTACAGTGCAAGTTGCAATGATCTGCTGTGGCGAGGCGACCCCAGTAGAAGTAGTCGTCGAACAGGCACTGTAATCTTATGTGATATTTTTTGGAAAATGCAAATCCTCTCAATATACGCTTCTAAAATCAATAAAAACATCCAATGACTAACTGAACAATAAAATACCTAAACTGAAGACAAAATAAGTATTACAGTGAGATACTACTGCTACCTAATACACAAATGTATATCTTTTCTTTTGTTTTGTTTTTTTTTGGGGGGGGGGGACGACTCTACATATTGTGGTGGTATTGTATAAAAACTAAACTGAGTGAAAGGATTGGGTTTTCACTTCCAAAAACATCAGTTCCTGAAGTTATTCTCAGTGTAAACTTAACTTACTCATTCGCTGGCAGTCCTTCCTCTCTAACATACCCAGACTATTGATCTGAGTCCTGAGCTGGCTGATGCTGCATTTCCTTTCCTCAGTCATCCTGTACAGTCGATATAAAAATGCCTATCTGAGCCTTTTGCAGAAGTTTGAACTGGGAGAAGATTTACCTCGCTTCATTTTCAACACGGTAGTTTGTTAACCAAGACCTATCTTTACATATTCCCACATAATAAATGAAAGAACAGTGGTGTCGGGTGGGAAACTCTCTCAGTATGATCTGATGCATCATGCATACAATCGAGGATAATATTATAATTTTATTTTAGACATTTTTAACTGCAACCATACACTCAATCTCGCTATATTATTATTGTTGTTGTTGTTGTTATTGTTGTTGTTATTGTTGTTATTAATAATAATAATAATAAGAAGAAGAAATTTAAATTTGATTTAGTTGAACAAAACAATTGATTTGACTGCTGCACGAATATCACGCACCGACACACCCATTTAAGAACCCTATTCAGATGCATTACATCACATCAAGAATGTTAGGAATGTGCCACGAATGATGGGAAAATGATACTCGTAACCCCGCATAAAACTGGCTCCACGGGCAGAAAATCAAACTGAGAGAACAAGCGGTGGACAAACACTTCCAATAATACAAGTACAAGCGCTTAACACAGTGGTAAATAACTAGTTCAGTCCCATTCAGCATAAAAGTTAATGACAGTTGGATCCTCGTGATCTCTGGAATTATTGGAAGTCCCTGGCATAAAGTGACCCCCCCCCCCCCCCCACACACACACACACACACACACAGTAATCCCATAAAAAAAACCATCACTACAGCTTTTCAAGCAAACATCAAGCACTTTATACAGGACAGATCTAAAAATACCACACGTGTATATATAATCTTTACAAACAGATCTTTGCTGAAACACGGTGAAGCAAAGTAGCTTAAACTCCAGACAGGACGTCTGTGATGAAAAGTCCCAGCTCCATGGTAGAAACTATCCAAGCGGCCATCAGTTCATCAAAGGTTCAATCCACCATCAGTGTCTTACATGAATCTAACTTATCTGATGAACTAAGGAAACCTGTACTCTCAGGCTGCTGCACGACGGAACAGTCTTCAGATCTCGTCCATTACTTCCTTCACATTGGAGTACACGGCCTCCATCTCAGCAGTTTCCTCCTCTGGAAGACAGCATCCTGTCTCCTCAACCTCCGTCACCACTTCCTCCTCCTTGCCCTCCAGCATTCCACTTTCCTCTCCTTCTTCTTTTACTTCTTTTTTGATTTCAGCATACTCTGTCTTTGTGCTCTCGTCTTCCCGCCCTCCGTCCCCAGGACTCTTTCTTTTTAACACGGAAAAGTCAATATTGGCGTACTCCACGTCTTTCGAGCCACTGTTGAGTTCGGGAGTTGTTTTCTCTGCAGACACTCCTCCGTCGTCGGCGTCCTCCTGGTCGTCGGGACGATCGTCTTCTACTGCTTGGCCATAATACAACTGTCCAGTATAAAGAAAGTGACAACAATCACACGGCAGCTGAAAGCAGCTGAAAAAAAAACTCTGAGTCTTCCAAGTCATGCCCACTGTTGTGAACATGTTTCATCACTGTTTCTGACAGTAGTTATTTAAAGTTTGAGGAACTTTATTTTCCCACAAGGGTGCCATTACCTCTTGCTTTCTGGAGGGCTGTCGAATTTATCTGAGCCTTTTTTCGTTTTTTCTGAAGCAGCTGACAAATGACTTTGATCGGTAAACTGCTCATGGCTTTCAGGCACGACAAGAACGTTTTTCTCCAATGTCTGCAATTTAAAGTGAAATCAGAGGAAAACGCTGACATCCTTAATCTTTTCTAACTTCCTTTTATTTGACCATGAAACAGCAAATAGGGAATGCTGGTTATTAATTTCAAAAGCTCAGTTTGATGCATCGAAATGACTGCTGCATAAATGTATCTTCAGTATTGATGTTTAGCCAATCGTGCACCGTTATGCGTCATCTGCCATTAATCCATCAGCTGTTTGGCAATCAGCTGAATGAATGAACAGTCACATGCAGTTAAGAAGGAGTTTTTAAAATCTAAATTTGCTCATTGGTTTTCTGTTGCCGCCCCTGACCAACACTCCCACCCTCTGCTGTATGTACTGCCTTGATTCAGTGTTACCGTTGAAGCAATTGCTTTTACTTTTTTAACCTATATCTAATTTCTGTATTCTGTGTTCACATTTGGATTGTTGTCCTTGAAACACACTTTTTTTTTTTCAAATTGCATGATTTGCAAATGCTGCTAGGTTCCTCATTCTAGCCAGAAATGAACAACGAAAACAACACATGCAAATCTAAAATAGTTCCCCATCGTTCAGCAGTACTACAGCATTTGATGAAACGCTTAACAAGAGCCTGTGCAGGCATTGGTGAATGTCTCATACAGTTGTGACAAGTCTGCAGAAAACTGATGTCAATTTGAGACGAATTACCAGTGTATCGTTGTTGTTGGTCACCAGTTCCACAGTCTCGTCCAAATTTCCAGAATTCTTCTGCTTTCTGCTGTAGAAAATAGTTAAACAAAAAAAAACATCCACATAAAACCACTGGTCACAAATAAAACAGGGAAATCATTTAATGAATTTGAAAGTGTACCTAGAACACTTTATGACCAAGTAGGAAATGATTGCTGAGAGGAGAACACCAATCAAAAAAGCGATGATGATTTCCACCCTTGAAATGACTTCTAGTATGGCCGGATCTATAATCAGATGGATTCAAGCCTTGTTGATTAATATGGTACACATGCGATTATTTTTGACCTGAAAACAAAAGGTCATGGTTGGCCAATACAGTACTAAAGTGGTTCTGCTCTAATACTGTGGTCAAAAGTAGAAGCGCTGAGGCTGAGAACACGTACCATCTTTTCCTGACAGGTTTATTTCGATGGGGAGGGTTTTTGTAACTTCCCCATTTTCATTTCCGCTGACACACTCAACAGTTGTGTTTCCTTTGGTTTTTACAGTCAGGGTGAGAGTACTATTGACGGTGTGGTTTGACACGGCGGTGATTATCGAGTACTCGGCGTGGTTGTTCAACAGCGGCCATTTGATGGTGGGTAAAGGAAATCCTTCACTGACACAAAGACAAGTCAGAACCTCTGAACGAAGCTCACATCCGGAGCTCCCGTGAATGTCTGCAGGCACAGCAGCAGGATAGGTTTTAAGAATTGTCAGATGAACACAGATGTCATATTCACTCATGTTTACTCGTGTCCACTTACATGTCACAGCAACATCAGCACATGCAGCGGTAGTTGTGCCCAGATAAATCGCTGTACAGACGTACTGTCCAGAATCCTCCACAGTCACGCTGGGAATGACAAGTGAGGCCGATCCACTGTCGTTGCTCAGGGTCGTGTTGCAACCAAGTTTAGTCCAAATAATAAGAGATGGAGGGAAACTTTCTGCACTGCAGGTCAGGTTCAGAACATCTCCACCCATGACTCTTATGTTACCAGTTATCTGGAGGTTTCTTCTATCTGTAGAGCATAATTTAGTCATTTAGTCGTTACAGAGAGGAATGGAGAGTTGGTTTTTTTTTTTTGTTAAACTGATATTTCATACTTATGAAAATAAACGGCTTTAAAGCCAAACATACCACATGAAGTACAGCATTTTACTGCAGACTAGATACAACCATCTTTTCATCCACCCTATGTACTTGCTTTATCTATTCTAGGGTGAATGAGGGTAATTTACCAATTTAAAGTGTCTGAATATATGTACTGTATGTCAAACCTGAAAATTGAGTGTAGGTGTAAACAGTGGTGTAGTTCAATTACAGATCAAGTGTGTTTCTTTATAGACTCAGTATGTGCACTTATTGTACCCTTGTGATAAAATAAGGAACCTGAAAAACATATGTAGATCACACCCAGCAATGACAACAGTTCCTCTATTTTCATGAAGAGTTTAGTGATTTGGCCGGAGTGGTGTTTTTCTAACATGCTGCCACTTGAAGGCACTATTCTCTAATTCAAAGGAGAGGGTCACAGAGGTTTTTCCAAACGACTTGGGATTTCCTCTTAATAACTGAAAACAATAACATTAATTAAAAAATAATAATAAAATCGAATTAATACATTTAAATTACTCACACAACACTGTCACGTTGATTTCTTTTACAATGGTCTTGTTGAGATGCTTTGCAATGCAAACGTATTCTCCAGAGTCTCCTGCTGTCGCGTTAGAAATGAAAAAGGAGCCCTTCCCATTTGTTTCCCGCTGAGAGGGTTCTCCCTCATCCAAAAAGTCAGCTGAAGCGTTGTACTGCAGAAAAGGTTCCGTTCCATTTTGCACGGTTTGTTCAGAATATTTCATCCATGTGATCTGCGATGGAGGGAAACTTTCAACGCTGCAAGTCAAATTCAGCGTCTCGTGCTCCTTTACACTTGCATCTCCAGTGATTTCAAGTTCCTCTATGTCTGTGGGAGGAACAAATCAACCAACACTTACATAAGCAGCCCCACAAATGCGATGTCAGGAACATTCAAGACAGTTCAGAAAATCACCAGGTAAAATCTTTCAGGTGGTACTCACAGGTCACAGTCAAAGTCACAGACTCCTCTGTGGTTACACCCCCTGAGAAATTGTTCCTACAGGTTATATTGGTGCCGTGATGTTCAGCTGAGGAGTTGAAGGTCAGAGCTGAGCTGTGTCTGTTCGAGACGGCACTCAGGTTCTCAGTCTTTAAAGTGGTGATGTTTCCTGAGATGCTCCCTCCTGCTCCGCTCCACGTCCAGATGATCTTGGGAACAGAACCCGAGCAGAGACCTGGAGCAGTGCAGGTCAGCGTGGCCTCCAGTCCTTCGCTCAGTGGAGGAATCTCCACTGTGGGCTTCTGATGGAGATCTGGAGGAAACATAAGTCATCAGCCTGAACATCAAAAAGGCATTTCAGCCCACAAAGTTCGACAACTGTCAAAATGACTTCATGCAATGGAAAGTCTAAGTGTTCAGACCTTTAACAGAGATGAGGGCTTTTGGAGTGAATTGGAATCCATTATCGAAGCTGTTGACTCTGAACTGATATGCTCCAGAATCAAACAACTGCAGGTCGTTAATCACGACGCTGCAGTTTAGTTGACTCACGACAGGTTCCAACAGTGACACTCGTCCACGGTAGTCAGGCTGAGCTTTTCTGTGGTTGTTAGAGTGGAATATTATGTCAGCGTCCCCGCATCTTCTTTTAGCCTCGGAGCATTTGTACCAAACTGCGTGTAAGGGGGTAAAACTAAATCTTTTACTAAAAGAACATGGTATCACAAGGCAGAGTCCAGCTTCTGCTGTCTGTTCTTTAGGCAGAGTGATACAGAAACCATTGTCACAGGTTGTCTCTACCGCCACAGATGTACCTGTTAAAGCAAAACACACAAACAGAAATGTAGTTTTTGACAGTAACTACTATCTAATAAGGGATTGTGTTACACTGTTGCAATATTATTCTCTGTATTTTCTAAGGCTCTTACTGGTGTTTGAGCTTTCGCAAATAAAAAAAATTCCCAGTTTAGCACATTTCTTAAACCAGGGAAGAAAAGAAATTTCAGGCTTTCATGTCTTCATTGAACATAAGCTGATAAACGTTCACAATACAGGGTGGTCGCGTGAGTATCAAGCATGTGAATCCCGAGGTTAATGACTTCACTCAGAGCTTCTCGGAGTCGAGAGTCAGCAGCGTGTAGTCCCGTCAACGTGACTTATCTGAGCTCTCCTACGATTAATAAATGCACCGTAGATACAAAAAGTATCTCTAAACGTGCTGATGTTCACCGGTCCACTGGAAAGACAAACCGCACCATCGAGATGCTGTGGCGTGACGTCAAGAGAGCGACTCACACCAGATATCGCAGGAATACTGCTGAACTGGAATAGTTTGGTCGAGAGCAAAGGTCAAAAAGTCCTCATGAAAGTGAGATCTGCAGCTACAGAAAATGTTTACTTGTGAAAGCACCGCTGCCAAAGCAGAGTGAACCAGTTAATTCTAAAGGTTTACACCTGACTGTGAAAGTTTACATCTTGTGTTCAATAAAAAACATTTGAGGCGTTAGTTAGTTAGAATATTTTTTTCTTGTAACTGTATTAAATACTACATTGTAATCCTGTTGCTATGTCTAAGCAACTGATAATCCTCAACAAGTTCTCTTTAAAAAAAAAAAAAGAATAAAAAGAATAAACTTGATTCATTATTTTCTCAATGTCAAATGTCCAAAATGATTAATATTATATTTAAAACCACTTTACATCCTGCAATCTTTGTTATTTTTTTCAACAGAGCGCTCACATTTCCAAATGCTATTCCGTTTCTTTTGTCTGCATGTTTGTAGTCAACAGGCACATTCTTTTCACAGAGAGATTACTTTACAAAACACATTGCTGTGTTGGGATTTTGAGATGTTCTCTATGCTTACATTCTTTATGTTAATTGAAATGCCTTCTGCCGACCATGCAACGACATAAGGTTAAAAAGTCACTCGTTTGAGTAGCTTCTGAGAACAGTACTTTATAAAGTTGCTCTAGTGGTTTGAGCAAAAGTACTACTACTTGCAAACAATATCTAAATACGACTTGTACGAAAAACGTGGCTGAATCTGAAAGAATGAACAAGGGTGTTAATGCATACCTGTGTAAGCATGGCTGCCTCTCACAGAGAAAAGCAGAGCAGCCCAGATGAAGACAAACATCCTGATGTGCTCCTCCAACCAAACTTCAGTGCAACAGATGAAGAAAACGCGTGAAGAAATTCAATGAAGGGGAAAGTCCGCCCTTTGCATCACACATACAGGATGTTGCATGTTGTCCTATTCCATAGTTGCCTATGAGGGCAGACATAACAATCTTCAGTTTGAGTCCTTTACATTCATGAACACTTGAATTATTTATGCCTCTAAGAAGAGTCAAAAAATTTTTTTAAATCTGTGATAATGCAGCATTCTAAATGTATTGTTTAGAAATGTGTAAAGGCGGTCCATCTTATTTTACCCTTTTCTGTCGAGCCGTTCCTTCTCTTTGGTGGTCACAGTGATCGGTGGTGAATTTCTGCTGTGGAGTCACTGTTGCTCCCCTCTTTGTTTCTGGTTTTGTCTTTTTGTTGCAACAACACTAGAGGAAGTTTCTCAGTGACAATCGTCATGAATAGATAAAGTTGTAAACTTGTTATATCACTTGCATTTTGTTTTTATTTGATTAAAAAAAAAAAAAAAAACAGTTTCCTTATACATGATGAACAAAAATTAACATTTTGTTTGCTTTTTGGGGGTTATTTGTCCTGAACTGAAGGATTGTGAAACTCTCTGAAAACGGAAGTTTTGTAATAGTGGATTTTCCACTGTCAGAACTTACTTATGTGACTTAATGCGCGTTCCTATGCTTTTACAAATGAAGGTCACTGAATGCCAAAAGGTTTCAAAGAAAAACTATGTGCATTTAAACCAGTTCCTAATTCTGCAACCTTGGAAAAGTTTTCTGCTCCTTGTTGTGTTTTAATAATTCATTTAGAGAAGTGATAGTTGAACTGAACGGATGCCCTATAAGACAAAGCTGTGTTTGTCGGGAGTTTGACTGCTGCCCACCTCACCAGAGCCCCAACCGGACTCCATCCACTTTTTTATGATCTGGTTTTGTCGAGGTTTCCTGCAGGACACCAAAATTGGCTGATGGGGAACCAAAGAAGGGAACACCTGCTTGGTAGTGAAACTTCTTCATAGTCATCTCAGCAGACTCTCTGATCAAAAGCCACTTGGTTTAGTCAAAGATTGCTCCTTTGCTCACTTAATCAAAGACATGCAGAATATCACAGCAGCCGAATGATCATGGCAACATACGGATGATGAAGATGCATTGATTTACCATGAAGACATCGTTGCTGTATTTGGCAGAAAATACTGAATTTGTCACCCATTTTAATCAATATCTTTGCCTCACGTCAAAATTCAAATTGTATCGTGGATGGAAATTCCATTACTAATCTTTCTTTTGGAAGGAGTTTAATTTTGAAACAGAAAGTCTGGGCATTTAACCACTTTTGATATAACTTGATCACTCTCCGCAGAGGTTTGAAAAAGTAATGAACCAGTTTCGAGAATGCAAACTGTAGAGTATACAGTAGAGGGTAGCAAAAAAACTGCCATGAAGAAATATATAGTACTCAAATACATATATCATAAAAATCTATTTGAGAACAAGTTCTATGTTTTTCGTTGCGACCTCTGTCTATCAGTGCTCGGTCAGAAATCTTATATTATTTAATAAGTGTAAACTGAAGTGCTCCTTCTTTCATAGTTCAGATCTGTTGGTTTCCAAACGAGTCCGACAAACCTGTTGTTGTTGGTTTTCCTCCTTTTGAAACCGTTTAGAAGGAGCTCGCAGACACACGCAGCCCCATCGACAACTGCAATCTATCGTTTCAAACCGAGATGGCCACAACACAGCCAACGCTTTCAAATCATGGCGTCAGGCATTAGTCATAGAAGAAAAGTAACTCCGATCTTTATTAAGCAATCATGTTTCCAGATTGATTTTCCATCCCACCTGGAGGTCTTCAAATCAAATTCAGTACATACAGTTTAACAAAGCCTGGTAAGGAGAAACACACAGTGGGCAAGTACTACACAATACAGTTAATGAAAGTCATCCTGAAGATTAATGTGGTGACCGACAATTACAAGTCTTTAAGTATCAGAGTGATAATAAATGACTTACAGGTTTTCTTAAAAAAAACAAAAACAAAACGGATATATTAATCAATGAAGACGAGTGTATCTATGAGTTGTTTTTAATTGTTTCCATGAGAAATCAACACTCATATCCTGTATGACACCGTCCCAATTTAAACAACTTGGGAGGGGGTCCTATACCTATTGATTAATGCTCTAGAAATGCAGAAAATCCGCATTCATCTTTCAATCCATGAGAAAATAATAATAACATGAGTGAAGCAGGAAGGTGGTGTTCACCTAAAGTAGGATTCTGTGTTGTAAATGACTTTCAGCTTCTTTACAATGTTTATGTTGTGGTGTACCTCAGGGGTCAGCCCTAGGCCTTCTGCGTTTTTCAGTATACATGGTACGACTTAGAAACAATATCATTTTCTTCTGTTATGCTTTTTTCCTTTTGACACCGCAAATAGGTTCCACAACAGAAATCCCTCTGATGACGAGGAATCAAGATATCCAATTTGACAATAAACTGATTTTTAGTGGATGCGTCCAAATATTGTTTAAGTCCCACACTCCTGTCACTAAAAAACCCTCAACTAGTATTCATGCATTCCTTCTCACTCATTTAGATTACTGCAACACCCTGTACTCCGGTCTGTCAAACACAGTTCATTTATACAAACAAAACAGAAGACATCCGCTCAATTTTACTATTACTTCACTCACAACTGAGTTTAAGCTGTGTATTATTACTTTCAAGGCGAGGATGGGACTGGCTCCCGATGACACAGCTGAGGGTTTAAACCAAAACGCAGACCTGTGGTCGTCTGGTTGGTTCGCACTCGCTGATTTAAAACCGAGTCTTTACTATCACTCTGAAGCACCCTGCTGGGCGGTTTCAGACTTCCCTTATTCTGTCCCTCTTTAAAAACCAAGCTCAAGACACATTTTTAGAATGTGTGTTTTTTTAATTAAATATACATTGTTTTATTTGTACTGTCAGTCAGTGATCAATGCACCTGATTGGAAAACCAGTTAGAAAATCTGACTGTATTTAATTACATGCATAGTGTGCATCAAAGTACCAGCGACAGTGTTGAGTAAATCATATTTAGGGTCCTTTTGTTTTTGCAAATAATTCATTTTATTTCAGGACAATAGGATGCCATAGTGTTTACGATGTGGAAACAGGATAGAATGACCTTGGTGAGGAACACGGTAAGAAATTTGTCCCATTTCTGGAAAAAAAAAGAAAAAAGAAGAAGAGGAAGACGCTATGAATGTTGAAATATATCCTTCAGTCCCACTATGATCTTGAGCGTTTTCATTTCCAAGTGCATCAATGAGGCCCTATCAAGTCAATGCATAACACAGGTGAGAGAATTGTACATTAAATTAGCCTTAAGTAACAATGAATAACAAGGTCGCTCCCTGCATAAAAACAAAACCTCTGATTTGACGTGAAATAGCTTTTAGGGCCTTTTTTTATTAATAGCTTACAGTAAGACATTGTTCAGTGGGTGAATGAGAGTTCAGTACTTAAATGTCTGCCTGCAGGCAAAAGACTCATGCAGGGTGTTTACTGTACATAATGGCATTTCCTCCATCCATATAGATCATATTAATATATTACTGACACCATCGCTATCGAGTTAAGACTATTAGTGAGCTTCAGTATTACATCACAGGTTCATCAAATGTCTATGAATAGCACAACCAGCTGGCGAGTCGCGAGCATCACTTTATATCTCCCAGACATCTGATACGATCCTGCGACGATGAAGCGTCGGCCTCTCGGGTGAGGTGATGCTCAGACTTCCTAAAGACCCCAGAGGTCAGTGTCTGGTGATCTTTCAGCACAATTTGAACACACACACACACACACACACACACACACACACACACACACACATTGTCTAATAGAGAACACTTTGGCCACTCATGAGCAAGCATGTTGTTCTTTAGGTCTTTTGTTTTCCCGATGAATCCTAAATCGAAGAAACACATGCTTGTTTTGGGGAGGAAAAGTAAAAGAAGACAGATACTGAGCATGTGCCACAGTGCTGATAGTCCCCCCCCCCCCCCCCCCCCCCTGAAAATATCAACACATTCCACCATTAAAAGTCTAGGAAACAACGGTGTGCGACATACATTTTACAAAACCTCCTCAATTACTATCAAAAGTGACGGTGACTGTTGTCGTTTTATTATGAGAGGCTACTGAGTCACAGCACACATTAAATACAATTATGTGGGAACGACATGCTGAGATCAGTCTCCTCTCCTCATCAATCATCTTCTTGGGATGCAACGCACCAAAAGAACCAGAGGAGAGGGTTTGTTCTCAGCTGATAAACACACACACAAAGACAAGAGAACACAAAGCACGGTTACTCCTTGCCCTGATGCTTCGACTGGCAGCAGACACAGTGACAGTGAGGAGACAGATGCAACACCGACAATCATGGAGAATGCCATCAAAACACAGCCGCTGGTTGGAACTGTTGATTGTAGTAATCTTGGACTACAACTGAGGCTAAAACTTGACATTTCTGTTTTACATTGTCCATTGGGTGTTGCTCCAATCCATCAAAACACAGTCTTTTTTTTTCTTCCTATTTGTGGCATGAAAAGGGGCGTTCCATGGAGGGAGGCGCCAGGAGGGGAATACTGGCAGAGAGTGATTTATTATGACAAAAAGTAGAGAAATGGGAAGAGAGAGAGAGAGAAAGAAAAAGGAATCATTATATGCACAGTGAAATCCAGTAGACAAGGGAGGTTATTACACAGTTTATGGGGCAGAGGATGTGTGTGTAACGTGGGGCTGCCACTGCATCTCGCATAGCCGAGGGATCAGGGAAGGATCGCGATTCATTTGGCTTTGATTTCCGAGTAGTTGCCGCCGTCATCCCCCCTCCCTGAGGCCCCCTCCCTGGGCCTGGCCCCGATGAACTCCAGAGCAGCATAATTCAGCTCTTGCCTCTCCAGTCCTGCCATAGAGCCCACAGGTTGATAATCCCCGTCTTCTCCCTGCAGACAGAAGGAGCGTTCAGCCGCACAAAATCCCTGGAGCGGTGCCAACGACACCTCGGGCCGGCAGAGCGGCGCGACAGACACCATAAACATAACGTATTAGTGGTTACTGGTCAACATACTGACGGGAAGACTGAGATGTTTCCTGTTAGTTTGGCAGTTTGCGTTAGCAATGAGGCAGCCATGCAGAAGGCAGTATCAGAAACAAACGGCAGATGCAGAACACAGAAGCTGATATGCGAGGAGATGCATCTGTCGCTGAGGCTTGTGGTTGTTTGGTTTGGGTTTTTTTTTTTAATGGGGGTTTGTTTGGGAACCTTACCGTAGTCTCCTCTAGAATGGAGTTAAACTTTGAGCCCAACAGCTCTGTCTTAAGCTGTGCAAGAGTTAGGGGAGAGAAAAAACAGACAGAAAAACGCAGAGAAGCGATGAAAGCAAGAGAAAAACAGTGTTTGGAAAGGTCATGGTTGGAGCTACTAGACTGCCCGTGGGAGAGACTGATTCAATCGCCTCTTGTCAGAGGTTCAAATGGGGTTTCATCAGTTATACTCTGTTCACGATACAAAACTTTAAGCCCCAAACATTTTGAGAATGGTCATCCAACCCATCCTCCATTAGAATCATGATCATTGGCATCAGCGTGTCTCACCACTTTCTTCCTCAGATTTTGTTTGTCCTTCTTGACTGCGCTGTAGTACAAAGCTGGGTTCTCCAGGACCACGTCCTGCCTAGGGTTGCCATTCTCTCTGGGGGACGGAGTCACATAATCAGACTCGGTCTCGACTGCCACTAACGCAGGGCGACACGCCAAGCCTGGGCATCCATTTTAAAACAACAAGCTCTGTAAGGTTATGCTGGAGGCCGACTGTGGCTGTGAGTGACGTGGTTATTTTTATGGGTTTAGTCGCCGAGATCAAACCTACTTCAGGAATGATCTCCAGGGAGAAACAGAAAAAAAAAAAGCTTGCAAATTTGGAAGTCCAAATATGCTTTTAGGCCAAAATAAAGCACCTTGGTTAAGAGGGCTACCTGGGTTGTATTTAGCGCAGCGGGTCAAGGATACAGAAGCGGTGTCAGAGCAGGGAATTGTGCCTGCAAAATATAAGGTTAGTCCAGTTTGCTAACCCCCGTCCAGAACGCAGCCAATGTGGATCTCCAAGGATTTCAACAGGGACGGGTCATTGCAAAATGAACTGAAATTGCTCTGGAGAAATGATTTTCACGTCCACATCAATCCCACATTCACTCGTATCCAATGTGCATCAGTGTGCTTTAGAATGGATGACTAGGCTTAAGTGTTTCCTTGGATTTCAGAAACTGCTTGGTAAGAAAAATAAAATAGACTACTTCTGCCTCACATTGGCCTCACCATTAGTCTGTCATTCATACTCACTTCTTGTTGTTGTGGCCAACGTATCTCACTGCTGCAATGATGAAGGCTATGACCGCCACTCCGCCGATGGTGCCCACTATAACGGCCATCATGTACTTTTCTAAAAATCCCAAAATAAAAGGTATTGAGAGGAATTCACTACTTAATATTTGCATGTACGTTTGTAGTTTTACATAGTTAAAAAAAACAAAAACGACAACTAATAATAGCCAACGACTCACTCTCCTGCTGCAGCTCCAGAAGTACGCTCTCTCTTCCGTACACGTTGGAGATGCTGCAGTGGACATTGACGGCGGGGCCGCCATTGTCCATCCGCTCGCCTTTCTCCCGCAGCTTGATCATGCCGGTGGAGGTGTGCCCGTCCGTGTGCGTGTAGAAGTTGTATTTGCCGTCGGTTTCGTTGATAGTGATGTTGCGGTCAGGCAGGTAGAACTCGATGGTGGGTTCAGGATTTCCTGTGGCCATGCAGACACACTGAACCCCCTCCCTCACTACTGTGCACTTGGACTCCTCCAGAAGGACTGGGGCATCTATTGAGGGGGGCAGCACAGTCGTGAGTCATGGCAACAGTAGAGAATCGATGTGCTATTTGCTGAGAAACGACAGTCGCAAATTTCTTATTCCCTCCCGAACAAATAATTTGATCGTTTCATTTACGCAACAGAAGTCAGTGTTTAGAACCTTTGCTGTGAACAAAATGTCTTAGAGATGCTGCTATTGCAAGACAACAAAGTACTCACACTCAACTGTGATATTCAGGGAGCTGCTGGCTCGCCCGTGCTCGTTTTCAGCCAGACAGCGGTATTGTCCGTCCCCCTGCGGTGTGATTTCGATGACCTCCAACACTGACAGCTCGTCTGCAGTGATGGTGCCCACCAGCTCGCCGTCCTTCAGCCAGGTGAGCGTCGGTGCTGGGCTGCCCTGGGTGCTGCAGTGCAGAGCCAGAGAGGTTCCTTCCAGTACCGTCATAGAGTTGTTTACCTCCGGCTCACGAGGAGGGTCTGCAACAATTCAAAAAAAAGATATATATATTCTACATGTTACTCCTTTTAAAAAGTAAGGAAATGACACTTCTCATAACAATAACAAAGTAGCTAGTTATATGGAGAAGTTACAAACTATTAGGATGTGTTAATGAAGTGCACATAGTTTATTGTAATGTTGATGTGACACATTAGCTGAATTGTCAGCATCGAGTGGGTCTTTCACATGAAATACTCATTTATGAAGTTAGTTGGAAGTCAAAAGGTGAAGCACATTATTTTGGTTGGTCTGCGTTAATCAGTCATTGTAATCTTGGCAGCCATGCAGGATTTGGCAGAACATTCTTGAACCTTTATGGGACAAGTTGATTGATATATATATATATATATATATATATATGGTCCTTCTCGCTTTTTATTTTGTCATGAAAACTAAATGAACTCACAGAACACATCTCTTATACAAACACATGTTTGGCAGAACACTAGTGCCATGTGGTGGTTAAGACGAGACTGCAGGAATGTGAAAGATTTGTTTAGGACCACCAAAAAGAATTTTAGCCTATTTAGAGACGTTTGTAACTATCAGGTGTAAAATATAATGTCATTTGTACACCTTCCATTATTACATCGAAATAACATGTGACTCACAGATGTAAGAGAGTGGGTCCTCAAGTTTATTTTCATGCAGGCTTCTGATACATCACAGGTGTCAATTGAGACTGAACAGCTCGAATCCAGACGGTCTGGGTTTTGTATGTCGCCCTCAGAGAACTAATCCTGCTGACATGTGGGGCAAAACTCATGTCATCTTTTTTTTTTTTTTTTTTTTTATGTTGGAGAGAGTAAATCATGAAGACAGGGGTTCCCCAGCGAGGTCTGGACCTCCTGGATGGTCCGCCTGAAATCACTTGAGGCGTTGTCTATGCTGACGCTGCTGGGATTAGATTTCGAAGAAACCACGGTGGCGCACAACTTGGAGCGATGTGATTGGTTGGCCAAAACTTCGCAGCTGTCCTGCTCCTGTTTTCTTTCAGTGGAACATATTTTATGTTGCTGTCAGGAAAGCATTATCATATAGCATCTGAAATAACAGCTTAATGGTTCCTATTACACTTGGCTCCAGTTGATGGGGAAAACACCTCATTAAACAGGAGTCAAGTGGAATAGTAATTATTGACATATAATAAAAGTTTGTTCCAATCTAAAGCTGCAATCAAGCAGAGACAGCAGCAATGCAGCTTATTGAAACTTTAGCAATTTTATAATACCAATCAGATTTGATCAATTTAGTGCCAGAAGAAGCAACATGACAGCTACTTTAGAATATTTAGTTTTCAATGCTAGTGTACAGGAATCCATAATGCTCATTACTCTTTTTCTTGTTGTGATTTAGGAATTTCCATAGATTAACTCCTAAAATGATAAAGGTTTTCAGTGTTTCTCTTCGTGTTTTCTTTTTGTGTGTGTGACTTGGTCTTGTCCACTGTTCTGTAAATCTATACGTGCAGCAGTTGCTTGTGCTTCGCTATGAAGTAAGCTCCAAAACATAAAAGAAAACATTGCAAACCTACAGAGAATATCTAAAGTCTCCACAAACAGTCGACTGCACTTGTATGTTTTTGGGTTTTGCACAATTCAGGCGATTTGCGCGTTCCAATTCAATTTAAACAATTCTACTTAGTAGATCTCTTCTCCAGTCAAATCACACAGAATCACAAACTATCCCCTCAACTCACACTTGACTGCCAGGTACAGTGAGGTGTTCATGATGCCGAAGCCGTTGTCTCCAACGCAGGTATAAATCCCTTCACTCGCGGGCGTCACATCATCCAAGGAAAGAGACACATTGGAGGCCGTGTCCCACAGCAGCTCCTGGTCTCCAAACATCCAGGAGATCCTGGAGGGGGGGTTACTGTCCACCTCGCAATGCAGCATCACAGAGCTGCCCTCCATCACCTCCGAGGAGACGTTCACCCACACCGAGCGTGGAGGATCTGCAGGCAAATGTGCAACGAA
Source organism: Lipophrys pholis (assembly GCF_963383615.2). Lineage (NCBI taxonomy): Eukaryota > Metazoa > Chordata > Actinopteri > Blenniiformes > Blenniidae > Lipophrys > Lipophrys pholis. The sequence goes on along the minus strand of NC_137639.1, from coordinate 16,924,919 downwards.
CTGTTTCAAATCCAAGTAGCTATATGTAGAAACAACACCGAGTATCTGCCTCCCATATCAGACAGTGACAGGACCACATCTAGATAGTTAGAATCTGAGAGCTTGTCTGTAAAACTATTTGGTTTACTTACACTTAATGTCTAGAGAGATGACCCTCTCGTACACCAGCGTGGTGTTGGGGTAGTAGACCCTGCAGCCCAGGAGCTGCCCGTTGTGCATTGGCCTGGGCATGAAGGTGAGGGTGCTGGACAGAACCGCTGTGTTGCTCTCCTCCAGGTAGTCTGAACTGAACTCTGGGTCAGGCAGGTAGTCGGTGTACATCCACTGGATCTCTGGAGTCATGTCGGGGCAGTTATCCGGAGCGTAGCATGTGAGCTCCAAGCTCTCATCGCTAACAATCTCCTCGGGTACATCAATGTTGGGCTGATCTGGAGAAGAAAAAGATGTTTTGGAATTATTATAAAGTCTTCTTTTGATCATTGACATTGAACCACTTTGATTTTGATAATTTTATTTAAGTTAATGTCTCTCATCATTTACTCACCAAGGACTTTGAGCTCTGCGAAGTCTGGGTAAGTATACATATTGGCTCCGCCCAGGTCCGCACGAAAGTAGTATCTCCCTGAGTGCTCCGTGCCGATGTTGCCGATGAGCAGCGTGCAGTTCCTCTGGTGCAGGTCACCCAGCAGCTTCGTGCGACCCTTGTAGCTCTCGTGCACAACGTCCGTGCGAGATTTGAAGACCACAGGGGGAAAGAGTTGCGGGTAGGGTTGGCCAAAGTACCAGATGCCGTGAATGCCTCGGTATGGCCTGATTCCCGATGGATACATGAAGGTGCAGGGGATGACCACGCAGGAGTTCGTCATGGCCGAGATGTCCCGAGGTACCCAGACGTTCCACTGACAACTGGCATCTGTGAGACGAGGGAGAAATGGAGTGAAGCTCGTGTAACGTTAGGATGCGGATATCTACCAGAAAGTACGAACGCGTTGAAGAATTTTCTTACCGCTGATGATCAACAGCAGGGGTATAAGCAGCTCCAAACACCACATGGTCTCCGCTCAGTGCTGGACCATAGACCTCTGGAACAGAGACAAGATCCTGTCAGTTACACAGCACACGACACATCACGAGGAGAAAACATAGAAATAAATAACAGAAATGTCTTACTGACAGCGTCAATGCTGCTGCGTGACTCAGACACAACAATGACCTTTAAAAATCACACGGATTTTAACAGTTATTGAGATTTAACACTTTCTTTTCTTCAGTTTTGTCAAGGCACGGTGCCAAAACGTTTCATAAAGGCATCTCTTAAAATTGCAGAAAAACAAACCAGTAAATAGAGTTCACAAATTTCTTTTCTGGTAGATTTGGTTCAAACCCTAAAGAGTTGGTACTTATCTTAAACTAATGGTGGAAACAAGTATTTCTACAATTGTCAAGAACTGTCAGATCTGAATTTGCATTTTTTTTTCTCCCTCATTTGGTTGATCAGAAACTACAATACTGCAGATATCAGCTAGTGACCAGTTACCAACCAAAACTGCCTCGTTTTCATACAGCAGTAAGCACATGAATAACAGCAAAGGGAAAGTAGATGACACATGGTGTTATGTCAGTCTCTCGTTGTTGTTTTTAATACCAGCTGCATAAAAATGTGCTTGTGACTCAGTTTTCCAGTGCAATCCAGAATGGCTCATTGTTACTGTGCGCAGTACGAAGAGAGCGCACGACATTAAACAAAAAACCCAAAGTTCCTATGTTGTTGTGTATTCTACTTCAGAGTACTTTACTGGAAAGCTTTCAGATGGTCACAATGAACCGAGTACATTTAAACTAGCCGGATTTCACATTTAGATATCGTGTTATTTAAATTGTTTATGCACATCTGATAAATTCATGCTCAGAAATGTCTTGACTTGAAAATTACATTGGATTATTTTAAAGTATTTAATAAATTCAATTCAATTCATCTTTATTTATAAAGTTCACCAAATACAACACAGTCATTTATATGTGCGTTTAACAGAGAAACCCAACAAAACCCAAAGAAATGTTTATTATTATTATTATTATCATTATTAGTTAAAACTTTACTTTTTTTTTTTTTTTAAGCTAAAAACTGAGATCTGTGATGGTGACTGCAGCTGCATGTGCTCTCACCTTGAAATGCTGATTATGTGAACCAAAATCTCGGTGGCACAGCTTATCAGCGGCTCCACTACAGGGCGCTCATTCACACCCGCACGGCTTCACAACCTTCTTCTCTGGGGGGAAAAAAAAAAGAACAACAAAACCGAATCAAAACACTGGTGACATCATCGGCCCATCACGTCACTCACGGAGCCATAGTGAGTCCAACAAACGCAGCATCAGTCAGTCAGCACCTGCTTGCAGCCCCGTCACACACTGCGTATGTAAGACCCCCCCCCCCCCACACACACACACACACACAATGAATGACTCCCACTGTTGGACAACCTCTGACACCAAGCCAACGTCCAGTCACCACACATCATGTCATCAGTAGATTACTGATAGTGTCTGTCCTCTACTTGACGTAAACCTGAAGGTAAACAAAGTGCTGTTCACTGGTGACAGTGCATGTTAACGGCAGGGAGGATTTACTGAGGAGATGAGCGAAGAATTTCGCTGTCAAGCCAGCAACAGTTTAATCACTTTTGTCCGATTCCAGTAAAATTCTCTGTTCACTGGTCTGGAATATTCAGGCTTAGGTGCAAACATGCAGGGTCATTTTACCCATTTCATGAAATGATCAAGCCTTGATGACTTTTCACTTTGAAGCACAAAACAAACAACAAAAAAAGCTCTTAGATCTCCCAGAGTCCTCTCACCAAAACAAAGAGGGCACAGCACATTATACCTGAGCTTAAATCACTGCACCGGATGCCTGTGTGTCAAAGGATCAACCTCAAAGTCTTACTTCCGCTCTATAATTTGATAAATGGCCTTGGAATGACCAAGATTTACAGCAAAATAGGTCTCAAAATATTAAAATAGTTGAACTATTAAAATATGTCTCTCAGAAGTGGTAAACAACCCACCGTAAAAACTCATTTTTACGGTGATTTCCTGTCGGTGAAAGTTTCGGGCATGATATTTTCTTATCTTGTCACTACTTTCAAAACAAAGTGTTGGGTAAAACTATTCATCATTTTAAAGAAACACACTTTTTAACGCTGAATTCTTTCTTCTTCTTCTTAAAGGATATTTTCCAATTTATTTTCACTGATCTAAATAACAAAACAAAACACTGTCTGCATCTGCAGTTAAGAAAATAAAAAAAAATATTTGCACAGTAGTTCTAATTTTGAAGCAACCTGAAGCTGCCCGATTGTGAAACGTCAAATAAAACGTACACGACGGCTGTTGCTCGGTTGTGGAATCATTGCATTCAGAAGTGGAGGCAGAAGATTTTAGCCTCATGCTGCACCAGCCGGTATGTGCAGATGGCAGGCCTGAAAGTGGATTGAGCTTCCGAGCTTCGTGATTAACACATCCCAACATCCCCCCCCCCCCCCCCCCCGTGGAATCCATGACCAAAACAAGTCCAGCTGATGGAGACAAGTGGGAAAGACATGTTGGTTTGACATTCTAGGAGACAACGGATGTGTCACGCTGCCCTTCAGGACAGTCCCACTGCCAGACACTGCTGAAAGTGTAACGTTACAAAAAAGTGCTTAGGATTTTCCCCTCTACTGCTAAATTTGCAGGAGCTACTTTACTTTGGCCACTTGGTGGCAGTGTCACCTTCTTGACCCTTGAGGGCTCTCTTTCACAAGAAAGTTCTAACCCAAGGGGCTTTTTTATATATATATTTTTTTTGACGTTTTTCACAGGACAGTTTTTTTTAAGTTAGAAAAGTAGAAAAAAAATACTGTGCAATCTGGGGAATGGAGATGAATGACAAAAAAAAATGCAAAGAGCTTAAATATATATCTACACTGGAAATATTTACTGTTATCTGTAAGAAGTTATAAATGTCATTCAGTGATGTTCCATCGTGTAATGTGATATTTGCAGCAAAGGTTATTGCCCCCAATTAGAAGAGAATCATTAGTTTTATCTGCATTTTTTTTTTTAATTTTCCAAAATGTCCAAATGAAGGCATTTATGAGATGATGTTTTGCCCTAACTGTGAGTAAAAGGTGTTTTTTCCAAAAGTGAAATTCATCTGTTTTCATGCAATTATAAGAGCTGTGGTCATGATTTGTCAATATTTACACAAATTTAAAAAAAATCCGGCAGCGCCGATTTCAACCTGCGATCACTGCAAACTCATAAAATGTGTACTTTTTGATTTTTGTGATTTATAAACTAAAATGATGAGGAAATCAAACAAAAAATGTTTTAGATTCAAACGTCTTCCCGGGGTTAAACCGCAGCTGAGCTGCCGGTACTTTAGTAAGCAAAATGTTTAGCGGCTGGATCCTAACCGGGCTGAGCAGGTTCTGTGCAGCAGGTTTCAAGAGGCTTTGCAACGCTAAGTCAGAAGATGCTGGGAGAGCTCAGAGAGCTGCAGGTTTCACGTGACAATAAAGCATCACAAAGTTCATCACTAGGAAACCGTTCCACTTGTTACACGTCACTTTGGATTGTGACATCTCAATCTGGAATGGGTGACATTTCGAGACGTCTTGACCCCGCAATGCTCCGCTGCTGCCCGAGACAATTCTAACCTCTCTTCAACGTTGCGTCAAGCTCAGCCATCTGCGCTGTAACAAAAGGCCGAGATCCAGGCGACTGCGCTCGGGGTGGGAGCGAGCGTGCATCAGACGCGGTGGGAGAGACTAGCGCCCAGCGGCCGGGCAGGGCGGGCCGCTGACACCACCACCAGCCCTTCCAACAACGGCCTCATTGATGGGGCTGGAAAAATGGCTGGCACACACAGCATACGTGTGCACACTTACATACGCACGCACACACACACACACACGCACACATACGCAACACAGAAAACACTTGCCTCATACCAGCCTCAACACCAGGCTCCTGCTGCCTCTCAGTCCCGACGTCTTCTTCTTCTTCTGGTCTCTCCCTGAGATGTTGGCCCTGCTCTGGATCCCGGAGTCTGTGGGAAACGGATAGAACATTGAGATAAAATGAGATGTTGGATGTAGACAAGGGGCAGGGGAAGAGAAGAGTCTGTGTGAGCTCTGGTTTACATGTGTCGTGGGCAGATCTAAATATGCGCACATGCATTTCTAGAGCTTTTCTTTGGCCCACTCAGCATTCCTTCATACTGTTTGACCATTTTCCTGAGCGTTCACATAAGTCTTCATGTGGGGTGTTGCTGGGTCGTACTGTCCAGCCGATGTCCGAACACGGTGACGTGAGTTGAACCTTTTCATGCTACTGGTGCACACAAGGGCAAGAGCTCTACGGTGAAGACGGAATGAGTCAGTTTCTCTCTGAGGGAAGCTGCATTAGGGCAACATAAGACGAGTAGGAGGATATAGAACATGTGAGATGAACACGTTTATGCAGATTACATATCCGTAGTAGTTTGATACAGATTTCTATCTTAGGCTGTTTTTATTTGCAGTCATGACCCAAAGCAGCCTCATTACACTGTTACAATCAAGAAAGTGTTTGAGTCTGAAACCTTTGAATTTCAGGAGTTAAACAAAGGCTTTAGGGTACAGTTATTGATCGTCCCAGCTTTATGTAGATTTGATATTCTCTCTGTTGAGGAATGTTTGTGGGTGGAGAGCAGAAGCCTGGATCCGCTCAAAGGTCCACCTAGTTTACATAGAAATACAACAAAGGCAAGTTGTCTCTCCAGCGACCAAGATTTATTTTTCCACCCTCTGTGTTACATGTAGAGTGAGTCACTCCGTCCAAAAGCCATTAGGCCACGGGCCAAGTGATGGCATTGAACGAGGCGCGGATAACCTCAAGGGAATCCCTCCATAAACACTGTGAAAAAGAAGCGCTAGAGAAGAGAACGTTGCATTGATGCAGCAGAGTCATGTTCAAACGAACGTGCAGCGTGCCATTATAACCGATACCCCCCCGCACACACACACACACAAACACACACAGACGGCACATAAGGCATGCCAACAGGCTCCTCAGTGTGGGGTGTGCAGCTATGTGACCTTCCTCTGCAATCCCCCATTCCACCCCGATCCAGGCTGATGTAAACTAAGCATTACTCCATTGTCCTCCTGAGGCTGTAGTCACGGTCCGTGCACTATATGTGAACGACAACCTGTGTGCAGCTTGATGAAGCCAATTACTTGCCTCTGGCTTGTTGTTACAAGATAAGATGTAAACCTGTCCATACAGAGGCCAATTTACAGCAAAACCTACAAAACAGTTCATGAAACAGCAACTTCATCTCCAGCTGATCTTAAGAATACTTTTGTAATACGACAATCGGTCGTCAACATAATCCCTTGTTCCACATCATACTTCAGGGATACAGATGCCATCTGAACAATCAGCTCTGCTGAATCAGGCCGTGACACCTTTTATGAGTCATTTTACATTATTGAAATTGCTCGCACAAACAGTCGGCTGTGCCAAGAAGAACATTTTCATTGTGAATATCGTCTGCGGGCCGTGAGCGCACATGAGCTTCACCCGGGGCTCTTGGGCTGCAAGGGGTGGCAAAGAATGGGGACCTTGTACAGTGGAACACTGGGTATTGTGCGGAGGGAGAAACTGGAGGAATTTTTTTCTGGAACAGGCCCGCTCACAGCTTGAGCTTTGCTGTTTGCCCGTGACGCGCGTTGATCCACCACAAGCGAAGGCTCCCACTAAAATACTCAGAGGAGCAGATGGTCTTAAAACATGACTGCTCCCCCTCCCACACATGGCGCGCTGAGCTGTGATGAGCCCAGCACACACACACACACACACACACACACACACACACACACACACACACACACACACACACACACACACACACACACACACACACACACACACACACACACACACACACACACACACACACACACACACACACGATACAAACATAAACACAAAGATATGCCAACATCCAGTCACAGTCTGTCCAAGGTACAGCAGAGATTGTTGGCATAAATAAAATTTAAAAAAATAAAACTGCACTCATCATTGTGCGTGCCTCTTTCAGCGAATCCTGCAAAAATGTGTATATTTCTATTTGTCTCAATATAAATCATTTAAGTGTTTCATCTGCATTTACAAATCCATTTCTGAGCCACTCTTGCGTGGAATATTTGAAGGTGTTATCTACATGGATGTGATGTAGAAATCACAGTGAGAAACCACTCGGCGTGACTTCACTGATTTCTTGGTTCTTGGATTAGTTATGCGATACAGTGTCTCAACAGCTTGAACAGGTTAAAAAACTCTGGAGGATAGTTTACGTGTAGAGTGGGAGAATATTAAAAAATATATTCTTGAAAAGTTGATTGTTTGGTCTGTTATTACGGTTACTCAGGACATAGAAACGGAAACATTTGGACATTCTTCAGATTTTTGGTTGTAAAATTTGTGACCTCCAGTAATTTTTAATCTGATCTTATGAAATCCATTTTTTTCTTCTGTTGCATTTCGATTTTTTTGAGGTCCATTTGTATATATATATAAATATCTTTTTTACTGACCATGTAAAGCTTTGTCGGGCGGCTGTGGCTTTTTTTTCAGAGCAAGTCATCCTAAAACATTTCAAGGCTTGTGGTTTGTTCACTTGTGTCGTCTATGTGGGCAAACATTGCTCAAGCATTCGTGTGTCTGTGAATGGCCGAACGCGAAGGATCATCTAAACCACGCTGACGCTGCACAAGAGACAATGAGCGCCTGACGATTCGATCAAAGTGCATTTGTAAATCTTCCACAGAAATACCAAATTAGACGACAAGATCTTTTCCCGAGATCACACCAAAGTGTAAACGGTGGTACAATTCCCTTTATTTGCCAGACCACCAGCGGCACCAGTCATTTGTCTTGTTGGTTTGTACCTGGCAGACCCAGTAACTCTCGCGATTCCTCTCCCCGTGGGCAGATGGTGAGCCGTAGGCCTCTGCTCTCATTACAGAGCGCTCCCTTCCGCTCTGAACAAAAGGGGGCGACAAACAGAGCCGTCACCTGTTCAGCCACACAGGCACAAAAAAAAAAGCAGTACAGCTCCATCCCAAGGCTCCATAAAACCCTCCACTTGACTCTCTGCTCCAAACGGGGACGGTGAGTAGAAACTGGTTCAGGTGAGCTCTAAACGGAATGGTTAACAGCCATTCTCTCACAATTTCAACTTGGGCTATGATTTAAAACTGAATTAATACACTTTCAGACTTCTGCAACATAAAAATTTCCGATTTTTAATTAAAAAAAAAAAGAAATTCTCTCTTACCTCAAGAAAACGCGTCCCTGACTCGCCTGAATAATGCAGATTGTTGCTAAATCGCTTGTGAAGCTGTTTTGGTTGGCTGTGTCGTCGTGTCCTCTTCTACCTGGCATCAGATACTCTGTTTAGATGTGGAAATGAAGTCTGGCAAATACAGGAGCCAATCAGTACTGATGGCACAGGCGGTGAAACCTTTCCAGTGACGATTGGCCGGGTTTACGGTAACCCCGCTGCAAACGTTAGAACAACGCACATGCTCACACAATGTGTGCACGATTGCACATGTCCACAATTACACACACACACACACACACACACACACACTTATATGTGAAGACCCACACAAACTGACACACACTCACGCCGACTGCAAGCGCTTGACCTCAAAAAGACAAAAAATAAAATTGGATAGCCAGATGAAAAAATGCGGCTTGATTCGTCCTCCATCCAATCCCAAGTGTGTCGAGACACAGCAGATCAGAATAAGAAGTGCAGCTCCTCACCTGTGTAGGTGACCGACCGCCAAACGTCCAGCAGCTCCTGAAAGGACGTCTCAGCTCCTTTTCGTCTGACACTCGCACGCAAAGCGTCACACCATCAAGATCTCTCGCCACTCTCTGTACCAAGCCCCAACAGTGGGGAATAAACTGCCCTCCCCACCATCATCGCCGCCACCGTCACCCCTCCCATATGAAAATCAGCCTCTTCAGTGTAGCAGCATTGTTCTGAACCTTCGCCTCAAGGCTCAGCCATTCATAAATACACACGGGGCCACAAAGGGCCACACTGTCCCCCCCCCACCCCACCCCCCCACCCCTGCTTTCAGACAAATGCGAGTGAGGCTTTGAGATCCAGAGGCCTCTCTATCCAACAATTGGTTTAGGTGGATGGAATCGAGCATATTTCATCATTTTGGACTGCTGGTGACCATATTTTTTTTTTTTTTTTTTTGTGGGGGGGGGGGGCTTGAGGAGGTCAGTGTAACAGAGGGCAGGAAGTGAGTGTCGGAGGGGGTGAAGGGAAGAGTGATGGAGGGATATGAGTGCAAGGAGCAAAGTCAAATGTTTGAATGTCATACAGTGAGAACTCAGCGTCACACCAACAGTGACCACTGTTCATCTTTTTATCCTAGTGGCACATCTAACAATGTGTGACACAGTTATCAACATCCCAACATTTACATATCATCTTTGTGAGTTTATACTGTTCAAAGAATGCTGAAGCCAATCAGAATTGGCTAATCAGATGGAGAGCCACTGGGATTCAGTATTGGGCCCTCTTGTAAAAGCACTACACAGCACAGCCTGAAGCTTTACTCTTCTTTAGGCGATGAGAATAACATTGAAATGGGAACATTTCAAAGCAAACAATTTAAGACACTTTCTAGAATCTCGCGCAGGTCGGGAACCTGCCCGTTGATTTTTTTTTTTTTCTTTTTCTTTTTCTTTATGCAAGCAGAAGCTATGCTGGAGGGAGTGGCTGTGTCCACTAGAACCACTGAAAGGCTGGAACCTGGCAGCTCCGGAGAAAAGAAGTTGGGAACCATCAGCATTGGCTACAGAGCAAATTTGAGAAAAAGACAAAGAAACTTTTGATGCATTTTTCACCAGCAACAAAACAAATTTCAAAACCGGGTTTAGGTGATGGAAGGATAATAATATTGTTTTGGGTTTGTTTGTTTTGTTTTGTTTGGACCTAAATTCAACACCAAACTTTATATCTATGTCAGAGATTTTGGGGTTCTATAACTGCAAAATTTGAAAACTAAAGACAGCTTTATGGTTATGCAGTAATCAGGGATAGATCTGATAAGAAATCGTGTATTAGTGGCAAATTAACAGACGGATGGATGGAGGGAGCGGGGGTTAGGGCTCAGCTGATACCAGAGCTCTTGGTCCTCCAATCCTGTGATCAGCGCTTCGATCCCCGGCTTCACCCGACTAAACGAGTGGAAGTGTCCTTGGACAAAATGTGTTTGTCTTCATATTTGTATTTCTACGTGTGCCAGGTTTTTTTTTTTGACAGTCAGACCGGCTGTCAGAGTTAATCTGGGTAAACGAACGACAAATAAAATGTAGGAGGAAGAAATACACTGAAACTCAAATAGCTTCCAATGGATGGCCACCACGTCGCCTGGCAGTCATTACCATCAGTGTGTTTGTCTAAAATGAATGAATGTAACTGGAATTTGAAAGCAAATCCAGACTGCTGAAGTGGTGAAAATACACGGGAAAGTATAATATACGAATCGTCAGATAGACGGACTGACTGATTGATTGGGTGTTTGGAAACTGCACTGTCATTGAACGCCGACTCTTGGCTGACCTGAGATATCCGTGTTGGTTTGATTTCATCTAAGTTATATTTGAAACACAATTCTTGTTTCCTAATTGTAACTTCTTAGAAGTTATACATTTCAACCTGTTTCGTATGTCACCTGATCAAAACATTAGTAAGAGCAAAACAATGATCATGATGAGATAAATGTACACCTCTAATGTTTTTTAAGAAGTTGTTTGGATGTGACACTCAGTATAATAATATAATTCAGTATAAACTTTATCTTTATATCTTTAATCCTGCGTGTGTTGTGGATTTCTATATTATTGTTTCTGTTTTGAGGAGTTTAAAAGTGCTTTGGTGTAAATTCTCCTGACGTCTCGCCTGAACTGACCTTTGCATCCTCACGACCAGAGAAGATGGGGCGAGTGGAGCAAAGTTACGCTGCCACTGTGACCGAAGACACGTCAGACTCCTCCTTTTTTCAAATGGGTCACCAAGTGAGCTGAGGTCACGCTGAAGCAGCATCGATTTTTGTTTTATTTCCCTACAGTCTGTGTGATAGTTCCACTTTTACTCTCATCAATTTGCATACAACCTGGGCATCATCAGTCTTAAAAATCCCTCTTTGTTCTTCCTACGGATCATAAACATCTAAAACCTTTTGTTGCATGTAAACTCTTGAAATTAATCGTGAACGCTGCCGCTGACTAACTCCCCCTGTCAGATTCCCCCTCCCACGATGACAATACATGACGACAGAACACATAGTCAAGCCTGTGTGGCATTATCAGTGTTCACACATTTGCACGGCGCCGTGACCGTGTCATGAAACTCCAAGACTTACTAACAAACCCCCCCACCCACCGCACCCCCCCACCACCCCTGCCCCCGCCCCCTCTGACACAGTAGCCATTGTCTCCGAAGGCCTTCTGGGAGAACAGCTCGGCTCGAGCCTGACACCGCACAACACTGGGAAGTCGATGTGCACAGATAATTGTCTTTTAATCACAACAATCCCCTTTTCTCTGCCCTGGCCTCGTTTGTCTCTGCCTCTTGTTCGACCTTTTCTCTCCTGGACCTGTGCGAGATGATTTCAAAGGCATCGGTTCCAAGCGTGACTTAAAGTCTGTAAAGTGTTGTGCATTGCTCACGTTGTGTCTGAAACGTTGCAAGCATACATTGACAGTTCCTCTGATTTTTTTTTTTTTTTTGCTTCCACGGCGGTGCAGGCTCTCTTGTGGAAACACAGTCAAGTCAACCACCAGAGAGAAGGATCTCATGTTGCAAGCAGCTTGCGCGTTGCAAATATCATAAAAACGGAGCGGCACACAGGAGGAGTTGGTCATGCAGTCACCCACCAACTGTCAATTTGAAGGTTTGCTTTTTTTTTTTTTTTTTTTTTCCTAACCATGATTACAAGCCTTGTGTTCTTCAATAAGCCGAGGAAATGATGCTTCTATCAAAGCTAATGTGCCCTGGACTGTCATTATAAAACCTGCATGGGTGGTTTGAATCGTTTCGGCTGATTCAGACCTCTTGCCGGGTTTATGTGGGCTTGTAAACTGGATCCTAATTGACACTTTCCTCATCATTCTGATAGATTTACTTGGGTCTGTGCACATTACACCATAATCAGTGCTGTCCACCTTCCACCCAAGTAGAGGGATGACCAGCAAGAACCGCTCACAACATTTGTCTCGTGACGACGCGTTGTGAAAGATAACGGGCGCAACAGCGACCTCAAAGCGTTGACAGGCAATATTTAAGCCACGTCATTGGACGGCAGAGAACGAGTCCTCTTCGTCTTCAGAGTTTGGGCACTTTTGTTTGGTTGTTGAGCGCAGTGGTTCAGATTGGGTGGAATGAGTGGATACCTGATTAACACCACTGCGTACAGCAGCCAAAAAGCTTCGGCCATTGTGGCGTTTTGTCTCATTTGGCTTATTATTTCAGGCTAGAATGAGTAATATCACTCTGAAAAAAATGTATATTGAACCTCTGTAATATTCATCTCCACATCATTGACGGAACTGCAGCTAAAACCTGCAATAATCGACTAAGGTTTAAACACAAGCACAACGTCTTTACAAGGAGTGGTTCCCAAAGCGCGGGCCGCGGCTCACTGGTGGGTCCTGGAAGTACTAAAGATGAAATGCAGAAGTCATAAAAAGGTTCTCATTTTTAATTGAATTTGGTTTACAAAAAAATATTCATGGGAACTACATCTTGTATATGAGTGTAACGTAGACTTCAGCAAAACACTGGAACACGTGTGTTACTGTTGATATTTTGTGACTTAAGAGTCTTCAAATACAACAACATCCAGGCGGTAATGAATTGTAGTAACAGCGAATTGTCGGTATTAAAGGTTTTTAATTGAAATTAGCCCACGTCTATCTTGAATTAGTCTGTCTCTTGAAATGTTTCTGAGGAATTCTTTGTCGTTTCATAATTTGATCATAATTTGATGGTGGATATTAGCGTGGGCTTGCCTCTGGAACATTTTAGCATTTTTAAGTGGGTCGCAACATTCTGGAGTCTGGAAAGATCTGCATTACAGTGTTATAGTACTATTGAAGGTGGCGTGGTGAGAGAGGGTGTGTGCGTGTGTGTGTGTGTGTGTGTGTGTGTGTGTGTGTGTGTGTGTGTGTGTGTGTGTGTGTGTGTGTGTGTGTGTGTGTGTGTGTGTGTGTGTGTGTGTGTGTGTAGGGTTGCACCGGGTTTGTACTGGACAGAGACGAGTGACAGAATGACACACTGAGAATGGCTCCATTGTCCCTCTGTCCACTTCACTGCACACAAGCAGCTTCTCTATTTGCACACAGACGAACAGTTGGAGAAAAACTCAAACTTTCTTCAATCGTTCCTCTCAGCAGGTCTTTATCAAGATGAGTTTGACAATATGCACGGTGACCTGTTATTTCACTTTGCCAGAGAAGAACAGAAACAGATGTGCTTTATCCAGAAGACAACACTATATATAAGCTGAGGTGATCCAATCTGAAATGTTGTTCAATTGCTTTAAGAAAATGTGATTTTTCATTCCGTTCAAGTTAAAATGAAATACCAAGGAGGGGTATTGAACGTGGAGCTACTGTGGAAATGTACTCAGTGACATGTGAATTGTTTAAAATCCTTTAAGATATTGTTTATTTCCTATCGGAATAAAAATGATTTGGTGTCCGTGATCAAAACATGGATATCATCTGCCCCCACATGAAAAAAGAATTGGTTAAATCTCATTGAGCAAATATAAACCCAATTTTGGGTGCTGGATCCAGAGCTGTGACATGTTGTGTTACATTGTTATTCCCAACGGTGCAACTAATCTCAAATATGTCCTACTTGGCCTAAGTTCCCATATTGTACTGCAACTGTCACAAAGTGGCTTCATGCGCACGTCATTTTATATATTTTGCAGGCCATGTTAACAGATCAGAACATTTCCATCCATTTCTACAACTATTACAACATATTTTTGCAACACTTATCTATTTTCTTTTGACTTCACACTTCGTACTGTTTAAGCAGTAAAGGTCATTAATGTGATCTTAATGACAATAAATAATATTTAACACAATATTTTAAAAAAAACCACGATGCACTAATGTAAAACAGAGCAGGTGAAACGTTTCCGATCGGACAGCTTCAAGCGTCAAATACTATAAAAAATAGACAAACACGGAGACGCTAGTTTACACATGCATCACACGAGTGTGAAATATCTGCTTCTCTCGTGTTGCCACTAATTAATCACAAGTCAGTTACTCTGTCGCAAAAAAAAACAACCCAGAAAAAAAGGGATAAAAAATTGAGACACTAAAGACGAACGTCGCGACGAGTTGAGGATTTGTTCAAATATAAATGTGAGTGATGAAAGATAATTGTAGACGAGCGAGAGAGAGAGAGAAGCAGAGCTCTTACCTTATCAGCTGATCTGAAGCCAATGGGGAGCTCAGAGAGTCGTCTCCTCTCCTTCTGCGTTTGTTTTCTCTCCCGCTCACCCTCCTCCCTCCCGGTCTCACTCTCTCTGTGTCAGCAGATTGGGTGTTTGGCATACAAACCTGTGATTGGGGAGGTTTCAGCTCTATGGATTACAACATTTAATTAAAAGATAGTTCTGTTTTCCCTGTATATACATATATATATATATATATATATATTTATTTTTTTGCCACAATTTCTAAAGTTATACAACTGTAGTCCTATAAAACGGTGGCTGAGATTTGGGATCTTGGGTACATCATTAGAATGAAGGCCATTGGAGCAGAAGTGTGGCTGGTCAATCGGATAAACTGGGGAATTTGGACGTAACGAAACGTAACCAGAGGTGCTCGTAATAATCCCCATAGAAGAGAAGTAAGGAGGGGCTGCAACCAAAAGTCGGTCAATAAAGTTTCATGGGCAAAGATCCATTCATCCGTTATACCGCTTTATCCAAAACAAGAGTTGACAAAAAGGTAAGGATCCACCCTGGACAGGTCACTGGTCATCACAGGCCAAACACAGACGCTCGGTTTAGTGACCAGTTAGCCACAAATGCATGTTTTTGAACGGTGTGATAAATTCCACGAGTGCACAAGGAGAACATGCAAACCCCAAACAGAAAGGTCCAAAAGCCTCGAAATAAACTGGTGGTAAACTACAACTGCAACTGCGCAGCCTGAGCAAACAAACCAACCTAATAGTTTTTCTATTCTACAATCCTGTACAGGATCCGAATGTTGTTTATTGGGGTTAAAAGTAAACTGGAAGTTTAGGACAACGAGATCTCCTGAAATAAACTCAACTCTCACATAATCGGAATATTTTGTGTCAATGTAAGATGTTCCTTCTGCAAAGGAAATAAGAAGACAGTAAATCAAAGTGGACGAATGAAGATAATCATGCATCAATCCACTAACGTGCTCCATCACACTGGGTCTGATTCAGGCTGGACAGTGTGTGTGTGTTTCACTATCACAGGGTGAACACAGAGAGAAACACTCACACACTCTCACATTCACACCTACCAGCAATTTTAGAGTCACTAATGACATCAAGTGCATGGGTTTGGACTGTGGGCGAAAACCCTGTGGATACACAGGAAGAACATGCAAGTTGAACAGAAAGGCCCCGGACACAGACCGGAGGTTTGTCACTGTGATGGGAGACAGTAAACCACTACAGCACTACGCAGCCCAGACAATATAAGTTGTGAACTTTAATTGAGATTCTCCCATTGAATAAATTGTTTCTATAAAAGTTCATTGGTTCAAAAGAAATATTCTTTACTTCTGGCTGAGCTGAGAACGTGAAATAGTAACAGCTGTATTACGATAAATGTATTTCGCTGACTCAGTGAGTGACTACACGTACACAGCAGGAAACCCAAAGCAACATACTGCACAAGTAAAAACATGCCCTACATGTGAAATCTATTGCACATTCGCTATAACCTCAATCTATTTGAATAAAACTGTTTAATCCAAGACAATGATTTGTTTCACAAAATCTTTGTAATCCTGGTCTAATTGAATTCTGAATCGAATTGAAACACAAATACGGCGATCCGTTAAATCTTGTGTATTTCTTACTCTTACAGGTCGTCTTCCAATCCCAAGCTCGGTGGCCCGACCGCCCAAAAGGACAACGAACCTCAACTTGCCCCGGTGGTGGTCCTCATTCACGTAGCCGCTGAGGACCACTGCAGAGATCCTCAGAAGGTCCTCTAATTGATTTGTTGCCCAAGTACTCTGACAGTTAGCAAACAAACAAAACAGATTTAGAAGCGGAGACTCAGAAAAAGAAAAAATACAACAACAAAAAAAAAAGCATCTCTGTTCATACATCCTGTACAGCTGTCACATGTGTGTGTTATGTAAAGGGAATATGTGGCAATGACACTAGCAGCAGATCTTTAAGAGATTCAAAACTCAAGTTGGCTCAACAAGCTAGTCGCACTCCGATCCAACCTGTAATACAACCTTGTACCACAAGATGGTGTAGTGAGTCACATCAAGACTCGTCCTGACTTCATTTCATGAGCACAGGAAGCTGCAGCAGCCGGATTGGACAGGTAAAAACAAGAAGTATGACGAGGGAGGACTCACTGCTGCCATCCTGAGCACAATAGTAGCAGAATTGAAATCTTACATACTTATTCTTTGGGCCCTTGAAGTTGCAGCCCCCCCCCCATGTGTCAGTGAGTCTCGTTCACCCACAATCCTATTGTCAGTCGATGACTTTTCTTTTCTTTCTTCGTTGGGACAGAAACTGACCACTTCGGACCAGGAACACCTCAAAAGAACTGCTGTTTTCGAAGAAATTCGGATCCATTGTTCTTCTTCTGACACATCCGCTTTGATTATTCACTTGTATTGATCCCGCCCACTAGTATGCGCCATGACTGCTGTTGGCAGAGGAATTCATAAAACTAATAAATGTAATCATGGGTTTTGAATTATGATGTAAGACCTCGTCTGTAATGTTGTTATGAACACTATTGACTTTATGTAGACTGCTGCTCTTGACATCTTGAGCTCCTTAATCCCTCCAGCTTCTTTCGCGTGGAAGGATTTCAATTGCACATGAGCATCATTGGCCATGTCAAGTGTTCCTGATGTGGGTGTTACATGAATATTAAAATATTCCGTTCACAGTGTTTTTGACAAACACCAGACCCGCCAAACCGCCTCACACACCTCTTCAACTTTCTTTGAAAATCTCCTGTGGTGCACAGGCGGAGTTAAATAGACTAAAAAAAAATTAAATTAAAAATACATTTTAAAAAACTAGGCCATTAAAAAAAAAAAAACATGAATCAGATGAGAGAACATATTGTACAATATGATTTAAAACATGTAAAAAAATACAAATATATTCCAAAACAATGACTTTATGGCAGCGAGGGGTCAGTAAGATATTATGAATCCAACTAAATGAGTAAGTCAATTGTTTACGTTTACATAGTTTACGCTTGTGGGCGGAGCTTTACACATCTCTGTGCTGAAAGATGCAATTTGAAACACTTATTATGAGACAGAACAGGCAAAGTAATACAAGACTTGACTGACACAGAGCAGAAACAGCGGCTAATCTAAACCATGATGCTTTTTAATCAGGTACGTTTTATGGTTTGTCCTTCCACAGTAGTCCCAGTATTTCATGTCTGCCCACCTCAGAATTAAAAGTAAATGGTTTGCTTCACAGGTGTTTAGCTGCTGAAGGAACTGGACTATTTTATAAACAATGAATTCCTAAGAATTGAGCCGTTAAACGAAGTGATGAGTTTCACTTCAGATTTGCTCTGGGTTTATTTCTTTCCGACAAGTTTGATCTCAGTGAAGAAAAGCAACTTTAAGTGACTTAACTCAGGCAAAGACCACTGATCCTGCAAAACGTATCAGTTTGTCAGCAGTTCAATAATCCCTAATTTCTCAAGATTAGAAGAGCTGCAGAGAAAACTAAACTGCTGATATGATCGTCTTTTAATTGAGCTGAGGAATCAGCTCCAGCATACAGAAACAAACATGTGACTGTTTTAAGTTTGTAGCATTGAAATACTTATTTTTTTTTTATGTGGATTTGAAAAAACAAAGCAGGATGTGAGTGAGCGCTTTGAAGTGGTCGAAATCAAATCCAACCAACGCCCAAGGTGCAGCAAGTATGTAACTACAAATGATGGAGGGTGTGTAGAGTTCAAAAGTGTGCTGCTGGTATTGTGGGTTTTTTTTTGTTCCATATCACATCCTTATGTGACCTCACCAGCCCCTTTAGATTGACCAGTTCAACTGCTTAACACAAGAGGCCAACCAGCCAGCAACTCAGTCATATTCTGGGTATTTCAAAAACTGCTGACCTCCTGTTTTGTTTTTTTGGTTCTTTTTTTTTTTTTTTTTTACACACACGCATCTTGAGAGTTTCTAAAAAAAATGGCAGTGAGCGGGAGACAGGAAACGTCTGCTCACATATAAACCCTTGTGGAGGGTACTACACCAGAGGTTTTTGTCTGTGAGATAAAGAAAAACCGAGGCTACAGTTCACACAAGCTCACCTAAAACTGAAAAATGGAAGATTGAAAGATTGATGAGTATCATTTTCTGCTGCAACGTTCAGATGTTAGGGCCAGAATTTGCCCCAAACAACACGAGTGTCTGGCTCCATAGTGCACCACTGGTCTGCCTACCAGTCATCAGATCATGACGAACGCCTGTTCTGAAGGGTAAAAGGGTGTTTTACGAAACCAAACGGTTGATGGGTTTTCCAACCGCGTGAACAGTAAGGGCATGTCAATTTTGATTTCACGTGTTAACAAGAAAAGGAAATTCCACTTTGGGTCCCGTTAGGTTGGTCTGAGAAAAAGAAAAAAACAAAAGAAAAAGAAAAAGAAAAAAAGATAAAAAAAAAAAAAAAAAAAGTTGGTCTGAGCTGCTTTTGACTGAATGACATCAATTTAAATCTGCCTTTTGTTTTTTCTCAGTTCTTCGTCGGAATTTGTTTCTTCTGAAACATTCAAAGCAAAAATCTGTATTGGGAAATATACTTTTTACACAACAAAGCGTGGCTATAACCGGCATCCCTTAAAACTAACCCGAACATGTCATCTCATGATTAAAAACTCTCAGACTCAAAGTAATGGCCTGGAAATAGAGACCTTTATTGTAAAATTTGGTTTTATGAAATCACAAAAAAAAACAAAAACATTTTCAGGGCGTATGACTGGTCAGCTGTACAATATACTGTAGGTTTAAACTGCAATTCTCTGTTAATAAAAAAAAAAGAACATAAAATCCAGTCCAAAAGAAATCTACTTTAATCCAGCAGGTTACGACACACGCTAACGCGACTAAAGGTGGAACGCAAATATACATGTAATTCATGAAAATGTACATCATCTCTTATAAAAAACAGTTTTTCAAAAGTAAAACAGAAAAAAAACAAAAAACAAAATCAGAGACCCTGATAAAACTAAAGAGATCTGTTAACAGAAACTACGAGTTTAAAAAAGATGGAAATGTGTTTACTTGTTATAGTGTAAACAGGCTCACAGGTTATCGTTTAAAGCTTTACTTACACGTCTAAAAACTATGACTCTGTACACTTTAAGGCACTTGTGGCAGCCGCGTCATATTTTTTACACAAAAAAAGTCACATCTCATCTGAGAGGCTCTTCCCTTTCAAATAAAGTACAATCACGTTATCAGCATCATAATTGCAAAACATGCAAAGGTTCAATCTCTTACAAATTTATGAGATCAGCACAGAAAATTAGCTGTGCAGCGACTAAATATTTACAATCTTTAAAGCTCGCAGTTTGTTGTTCTTTTTTTTTTAAAATTGGTAAGTGAAAACGGCCTCATGATTGGACTTAGCTGCTGGAAACTTTCACAGGATTCACACCACCAAGCTCTCCCGACTCACAGCTCCATTCTGGAAGACAAGACAGGTCGCATCCGGTTAATTCAAGAGTCCAGAAACTTCCGAGGAATCCTGATTAAACCACATCTCATGTCGCTCCAAGACAGCCGTCTTCTATTCCATATCCAGCTTCTCCACTGACTCAGCATGCTAATTTTATTCATTTTAAAAAAAAAAAAAAAAGGAGAAAAAAAAAGGAAAAAACTGAAGCGCATGGCGACAATATGAAAGTTAAGCTTGATTTATTAAATTGATAATACCAGCAGTATGGTGATGCATCACAAAATTAACTGGACGACAATTTACTTTTGTATTTTAGGGCGATTGATGTTTATCTGAAATAATTAAATATTAAAAGTTATACACACGACTTAATCTAAACAGTAGTCTCCAGTTTGAGACCAGGATTGAGAGCCTGTTTTTATTTTGCTTCCTCGCCTCTCCCCTCCCAACAGGCTGGATGATGAGAGCGTTCACTCCGCTCATCGGCCTCGGCACCGGATTTGTTTCTGAAGGGAGTGAACGCTCTTGTGGAGCGTTACATCTTTGTCTCTGGGGAGGGAGGCGGGGCCACGAGCGCACGCACGCACACAGAGTGCAGGCCCCGCGAGGAGCAACGCCAGGTAGAAATGAGGAGGAAAAAAAAGATTATTGCAAACTTGATAAGTCATTTTATTTAATGTTGTGGGTGTTGGTGGTTTTTTATCTTTTCTGGACAGAGACAAAGTCCATTCTACTGTTTTTGGTTGTGATTTCTATTCAAGTGCAGCTTTTATTGTTTATTGTTGTATGTATTTACATTTTTTTAAAAGTTCTTGACATTCTAATTAGAACGGTAAAAATGACAACTACAAGTTGATTGCATTTGAAACGGTACATTATTATGATAGATCATTATATTTGTGGCGAATTTGATCTCAAAAGAATGTTGACAATATCATTTATCGGCAATAATTTGCGAGAAAATCTATCATCCAGCTAAATCTGTCATGGTCACCGGCCTACCTTAGTCTGAAGTTTGCATGTTCTCCCTGCGAGTGTGTGGAGTGGGTTTTTTTTTTCCTCCCAGGGAGGCGGGTTTCCTCTCACAGTCCAAAAACTCACATTTGAGTTGAAAAGTTGACTCTACGTCTTGCTTGTATGTTTCAAGTGAGAACATCCAACTGTTGTTGCGTTTTTACTGTGACTTGACAGAAGCATTGTGAGTCACTGAAAACAGCACTTTTATAAAGAACTCCCTCAAGGTTTTTAAAAGACGCTCGTCTCTGTGAAAAGGAAGAAGCAGAGTACTGCACACGCCCACTTAGTCAAGTTTGTCTTCACACGCGGAAGAAGATGAACAAGATTCACAACGAAGGACTGTTTGTGCTGCTGATTTAAATTTGACACCATCATGTGGATTCACATTGGGAGACACATTTCTTACATACACCAGATACTGAGCGCAGTTAAAAACTGTTTAAAGGATCTTCCTTTTTATGAATTTTTTCTTTAAGAATGAAACTGTCCAATAAACACCACAAATGTTACTCTATTTCCTGCTGCTTCGGAGTCTTCTTGAGCTCATTACAGGCTTTTAGTTGAAAAGTTGGAGAAAACTATACAAGGTCTGCAAGTGTTGTTACACAACTTTTAACCTCCAATTGTTTCGTTTTATCTGACTATTTTTGGGAAAGTCTAGAAGAAAAACTTCTTTCTGACCCACAGTTTTTCTGTTTTACCTCCTGATCTCACAGAGGCCCTCGACTCTGAGAACAGCGGTCTTATTCCGACTGGAACTCGCTGTGGATCGCTCACCTTGCGAAGGTTACTTTTCTTTGAGGACGATAGACTTTCATCATCACTGTAGGGCGGTGGCAGAGGAGGAGGGTAGTCATCACGGCGACCTGGATAACCAGAAGGTGCGTTCACAGGAAGCGGTGGTGGCCCACGTGGCCCCCTCCCCCGATCGGAGCGGTCGCTCTCGCTGTCCAGTCGCTCTCGGCTGCGCGCCCTCTGTGCCTCGGTCATCTTCTTCTTCTCCATGGCCTCCCGCAGGAAGCTGTCGTCATAATCGTCTCGGCCACCCCTTGCACCACCGCCGCGCTGGCGATCCCTCTCTAGGTCCATCAGGTCATCACGGCTGCGGCTGCGGCGCCCTTGCATGCCGCCATAGTCTCCTCTGTCTCCTCTGCGACGATCTTCTGGGGAGTAGTCCCGACGTCTGCGGTCATCGTAGCGGCTGTCGAAGTCACTGCGAGCGCTGGTGCTCCACCCATCATCCGAACTGGAGAGACACAAAGAAGCAGATCAATACGTGAGCCGATTTCGATCTCAACACCAACGCAAGCCGTTGTACAGCTTCTTCCAGCACACAGGAAGTGGTCTCAATCACATCATGGCGTTTTAGAACTCATGTTCAAGACGACTGATTGAGACATTGTTAAGGCCAAAATCATTTATTGTTTTGTGTGTAGCAGTGGCAATCAGTGTGGCAACCATCCCCTACCTGCCATCAGCCTTCATGTGTGTGATACAGAATGTCCCAGCTGTTGCGTAACAATCCTACGTTTTCTGGATAGTCATTAGGTCACATGGATTTGTTCTGAAGTGGCTCACAAAACATCGTATTTTATGTTCTCAAAGTTTAAGAGTCAGGATGCAACCTAAACCCCATATTATACTTTGAAGTATTATCTGATCTGTCTTATCTCAGCTATTAAACTTGCTCAGTATTGAGACCTTGGTGTGATGGTAATAACTTTGTGTGTCTTCATTCTGTAGACTGTGGTCTGTCACTATCTTCCTGCAGGTTTCTATCAACGGCTTTGGAGTGGAAAAAAGACACACGATTCCTTTCTCTCTCCACTATCGTCTGCCAACTTAGGAGAAGTGCTCCACCTTTGAGTCTGGTTCTATTGGAGGCTTCTTCCTGCTCCAAGGTTTTTAACAAAGACACTGTAAAACATGTGTGTTAATGTGGTTGTTGAGTGTTTTTTCTCTCCAAAGGGTATAATTTACCGTGTGGAATACCTACGTTGTAACAGGTGCTGGAAAATAGACAATGAATCAAATTCAAATAGTTGACCTGAAACCATGAGTTGCTACAAGAGAGGAGCCGTCTAGAGAAACGACACTCACCCTCTCCTGCCTCTGGGCTGTTGCGGGCGGCGATTCGGCGGGTAGTCATCTTTGCGTTGTCGTCGTCCGATGTCGTCCAGGTTGTCCATGGAGCGGGCGCGCATGCGGTTTCCCATGTAGCCGCCTCCACCGTGGCGCCCTTGCTGGGAAACGCTGCTGATGGTGCTCATGGCTTCGTCCCGGTCATAGACAGTGGCCAGAGGCGGCGGTTGAGAACGGCCACCACGGCCTCGGGGATCCAAGCCATCGTGGAGGGATGTGACCTCGCTGGCACTGTCCACTGATAGAAACCAAAGAATATGATCAACAAGTGAAAAGTAGAATGAATAAAGATTACACATATACATATACATATACAGTATAAATACTCCAGATAATCCCAAATGTTGTCTGACACACTTCAGCTGCTGTTCAAACTTATTTTAGAAGCTCAAATAATGAACCAACTCATGAACTGAGAGACGATTACATACATCAACTGTATTTTCCGTTAACTCCTACTACGATACACAACACCACAAGTATGAAATTGGAGCAACCAAAAGTTTTTCTTTAACACAGTTGACTGCAGTATATTTGCCCCCCCCCCCCCCCCAAAGAAAAGCATAAACACATGTCCCACTCACAGCGGTTGTAGTTTGCAGGTCTGGACGGATCCAAATTGGCCAGCTCCCTCTCCATGTAGTAAATAGCACGTGTGGCATTTCCATTGGGGTCCACCTGGATGCGATACCCGCTACGAGCTGAACAATCCAAAGAGAAGAATGCAAATTTAGTGAATAAATAAACCTCGTAGGAGAGCATTTCTGTGTTGTTTTGGGGTTTTTTTTTCTTCCTGGGAGCTCCTGCTGAAAAAACTGTTTCGAGTTAGATTCACTCTTTTGACTGTTTGTTTGAGATGAGTTGCACTCGATGGGAAGGAGGTGCACAACAGTGAATGTGGATCATTACTACAATAATTAACTGTTTGTATCACAAAACTGTCACCAGTGAGTAAAAAGTGGAATCTTTCTGCAGCGAATATTGAATAACTGGCTTCAAATGTTGCTATGCTATTTGAAGTAACTCATGAAACCAGATGTGGGGGGATTATCCAAGTTGGCTGTTATGTTTACCTGTGACATCCTGCATACATAGCAAAGCAGTTATTGTAACAATCATGATGTAAGAAAGTTCAAAATATCAATTAAGAGACTAAACTCAGGAGTTAATTTCGCTTTATTATGTGCAACTGAGAATGAAGAAAGAGCACATGGCCAATATTGAGTCTGCACCCCCTTAAAGCAGCTATACACTTTAGAACATTGTCTATGTAGATACCAAATTTGCTTCCTGCACAT
Organism: Lipophrys pholis; assembly: GCF_963383615.2. NCBI lineage: Eukaryota > Metazoa > Chordata > Actinopteri > Blenniiformes > Blenniidae > Lipophrys > Lipophrys pholis. Next base: position 16,900,412 of record NC_137639.1, on the reverse strand, counting down.
AAATGCTACAAGAACTCGCTTCTTAGTTGGTTTTGTTTATTTCTTGAAACATATATGATGACAACACTGTCATTGTGGCACATTGAAGCTCTGATTCGGTTAAAACAACTTCATGCAAGCAAACTTACTGCCGCACTAAAGTTGATGAAATCCATCTGGCAAAATGCAGCAGGTAACAAACTTATAAGACTGTTCAAACTATATAAAAGCCTTTATCAGTGATGCCCAGTGTATCCTGAAACACCAGTTTGCCACCGAGAGAGGGTGGACAAACATTTGTGAGATTATCAGGGTTTTTAACTTGAGCCGTCAGTGGTCATAATTTAATGGCTGATAAGTGTCACTTTCTGAGTCAATGGCAGACACAAATAATGACTCAATCTCAAAAACGATTTCCTATAGAGCAAAATGCTTACGATCCCCTAATCACAATATAATGTCCTGCAACCGGAAAAAATCCAGCCAGTGCCATAACTTAAACTGACACAAGGGGGCATCAAAACACACACTTTGTGTGGCCTTCATGATTCACATTAAAAAGTTGATGGCACAAATACATAAAAGTATCATTCAACATTCAACATTCAAAAATGTATTGTTATTCAGGCCAGAGCACTGAAAGTGCAAGCACTCTATTGAAATTGCTTGTTAAGATTATTACCAATACCTTTAAGTGTTTTTGTTATTTGTGTACATGGGAAGCACAAAACCATTTTGGCTGTTAGGTGTGTAGTGTAGTCAAGCACAGCTGTATTGAGTAATATCAGAATGCAGAAAACGCTCCGTTTTAATTACTCACTCAATGTAAAGTCTAAATGTTATTGTTGTCTTTTGGAAAGCAGATCAACCTGAAAACTGAGTGAGATGATGTTTGACGATAATTTTGGGAAGAATTGAAAAGACTACAGTCAGACAAGTGACATGGAAAATAGATAGCTTTCAATGACATTTCACAAACGACACCTGATGCCTATACTACGCAGCGGGATTAACCTGCCCTGGATAGCTCTCTGTTGCCCGAGTTCATATAAAAGGGCCGGACCATCTGACGGATCGCAAACCCTGCAGAGCAGTTTACATAATGGAGGAGCAGACAAAAAAAATATAAAGAATTCAGTGTCAAAAGCAACACTGTTTTTTTTCTGGCAGGAAATTGCTGACTCTGTTAATTGGGCAACTGACAGCACTCTGACACACTTAATTTCACTTTATAATAGCACAGACGTTTCAGGCAGAGCTTGCTCACTACTTTTCCTTTAGATGCTCATTATTTCAGACGCAACCCTGGTGGAGCCTAACAGACTTGGGAGCAAGTCAAGTACCTAAACATACTTCAAAACCAAGGCTGTATTTTTTTTTTTTTAATGTCAAAACATTTTTAAGAATAGATGCAATTCTTTTCTCTCCTAAGCGCATCTATGACGATCCACACACCAATTACGATCTTTCAAGAATTGGCAGGTGATTTACCAAGAGATCTGATTGATAGTGATTCATAGGTATACCAACACTGTGATTACTATGAAGGTTTCATTTACTCACTTGGGTCTCCGCCATCTTGATCACGCAGCAAAGGCACCTGAGAGCCCTGTCCCACTACACACACACACACACACACACACACACACACACACACACACACACACACACACACACACACACACACACACACACACACACACACACACACACACACACACACACACACACACACACACACACACACACACACACACACACACACACACACACACACACAGACACAGACAGACAGACAGACAGACGGACAGACAGAGAGAGAGAGAGAGTAAGGTCAAAGTTTGATGACAGGGATTAAAATAACAAACTGATGGTTTTTGAAGTAGCACCTACCGGAGCTGGTACCGTCATAGTCACGGCTGTACCCATTCTGGGGAGGTGGGCCTCCAGCTCCATTAGGCAGAGGCAGCAGGGGCATGGCCGGTTGGCCGCCGTACGCTGGCTGAGCGTACATACTGGGAGCGTAGAGAGTCGGAGCATATTGATTGGCCACACCTTTCTTTACCGCTTTTCCCGCTTCATACACTGTAAAAACATCGGCCAAAAATAGTTAAACAGGACAATCCTGTGTGGCATGTGTAAAGAAAGACATAAACAAATGCTGAAGGCCACCCAAATGATGCTTGTAAACATGATATGATTAGATCAAAACATAAGGATGAAACAAGGGCAAGATACAATATCTCCCATTTGTTTTGTTTTTTTACATTTTTCATATCTTCAATATGTCATTATTTTCCAATCTGTTGCTGAATTAGTAATCTGTATATGGTAGTCAAATAAAATTGTAAAGTTTTCCTGCGACTTTTGATGAATGTTGAGGAATATAAAAACTAGAAGTCCCATGTTACTGATGGCAGATGGCAAACTGAAAAAACTAAACCATCCCAATTTCATCTTGTGTGGACAATGAGAATACCATAAACTATAACTCCTGACAGCTGAATTTTCTCTTAGTTTTAGTATAAAATAATCCAAGTGCATCCTGGATATGTTCACATCAATTACACTTTTCACTAAATCTCCCATAAACAATGTAAAATTCTGCGTGCCAGTGTGTTTATCTTGCCATCTGCAGTTCAGTTTGTTGTCTCAGTGTCCTTTTCTCACTGAAATGTGACCCTGAGTAAACAGCAGTTGCTTTCATCGAAGAATTGCAGTTGGTCTTTTTACTATTTTAACACTATGAAAGACTGAATCTGCCGACCTAAGTGTCATTTGGGATTGTTGCTCTGTTGGCAAAGCAAATATAATTTAGCCTAAATTGCAACACATCAACCACCAGTTAAACATTGCAATTAAATATATATATATATAAATACACACACATCTTTGATATTGACTATGAGTAGGCAGGCAAAAATGACCAGACCAGTCAGGAGTTGAGTGCACAATGTCCATACAAATTTTGTGCCCATCACACAAGCTGGAGGGACGGTTACATTTTATTAGACCTCGACCCAAAGACCTAGTCTACTTGAGTATTCTACCAGGTGATGTTTGAACCTACCAGAAATCCTCAATCCATTACCCGACTCTTTGTAAAAATCACTGTGATTACATCCTCAAAACAGCGTGAAAAAAAAAAAAAAGAAATCAGGGAAGAACTGAAGGCTGCAGACACAGATTAGTTGTGGCTGCCTGAACTGTACATAAAGCAGCTACAACTAATCTGAGTCTGCAGCAAAAACCTTCCTCACCACTTCTTTGTCCCGCCCACTGAGTCTTTGCGTGGGTGTGGGTGTGTGTGTGTGTGTGTGTGTGTGTGTGTGTGTGCGTGCGTGTGCGTGTGCGTGTGCGTGTGCGTGTATGTTCAGTGGGGGATAAGATAAACATATCTAGTGCTTGGACACTCCTACTGTCAGCTTGTTATATATTTATTTTGTGGGTGATTTATTAAACTGTGCCCTCTCAACAGCTACAGTTTTGGTTTGCATTAGTTTGTGGAGCTTTGCACTGTTTTGCCCCTGCATAGAGCTCGTGTGACACTATCAGTATCCCTCAACAACAAAACGGGTGCATTTCCTTACTGGAAAGACTACACCTCTAACATATGTCTGTTGCTCTGTCTCTCACATCCTGTTTTGTTTGCCCCGAACAAAACGAAGTGCCGCTAGAAGCTTCCTCCTCTGAATCAGGTTCTGCAGTCGATTCTTCCAAAAGAGTTTCACCCCAGAAACACCTGCCTGCTTATAACTAAGAGACTGTTGGGTTTTTCACTCTAACAGTAACATGAGATGGCTCGTTTGTAATTGTAAATATTCAACTGAATTAATAAAGCTGAAACATATTTGTATGGCAGTTTTGTTTTAGTGGTCCAGAACTACTGAATAAGACTAATATAATATTACAAGAAACTACACGACAGGATTAGGTGGGAGTGACATTTAAGCACTTCTTTTTTTTTTTTTTTTTTAAACACTCAGTCTTGAAGAGAATAGAGTGTAAATGTATTGGCTTTTAAAATGGTTACTTACACGCTCGTGGGCAGCAGCAGCGGTCTGGACAGCAGGGACAACTGATGTAGCAGCAGCAGGTGTGAGGACAACACTGGCACCAGCAGATCCCGATCAGGAGTAACAGCAACAAGAAGCCCAGAACCACCACCACAACCAGGAGCCAGTCTGTGGGGAGAAAAATGTACTGGATAATAAAGATCTGCAAGGCAAAAGAAAAAAAAAGAAAAAAAAAAAAGGCTAGCATATTCTAATTTTTTGCCTAAAACTGCATGTCTAAATAGATGTATATGACATGGGGCAAACTGAAATCTATCATGATAGATAATTGCGTGGTAAACCAAGATATATGAATACAAATAAGGCCTTTCTGTCGTTCACCGGTCAGGTTCAAAAGAAAAAATGCTGTGGATGTATTATTTGTTATTCAATTTTTGAGACTAAACAAAACATCGTGGCTACATTTGTAATTTGGACATTTTCTTAGGTTGTGTCAAACCGGCAGAGCCGGTTCTTCTCTATACTGGGGGCCTGCAAGTCAGATCAGGTAGCACATACCACAAAGAGAGGAAACACTGCCTGCTCAAATCATAGAAGCTGGAACGTAGATCAGAAGTGCACATTGTCAAATCATAATTTGGCTTTGTAATGTGAACGTGTGCCGAGAGTGGAACAGATTATCTGAAAACCAATTGAGTCCCAAACAAGGGTTAGGTGGCAGGAAGCGATGAAGGGTTGTGAAGTTGTGAAATTTGACATTTGGAAAACGTGAAACCACAGAAGAGTTTTTGTGGCTAAAAGGGGCCTCTCATCAAAATAACTGATAATCTATTATATGAAGTTAGTCAGTCAAACCACGTACAGTGTCCATTGCTTTAGACTGTAAGTTTGAAGAATAGTCTGAGCCCATTTCCTCTTCTACACAAACAATATCAGGCTGCTTCTAAAAACTAATCCCCGTTTTCTAAATCTTTAGAGATCTGTAATTACGTTTCATATTTAAACAGCTGTAAACAAGATGCCCAGCATTTTACATTAAAGTCCAACCCTCACATGTAAGCACTAACAGCCTCAAGTGTCTCCACTCCTCATTACAACTTATTATGAGCTGAATTAACTTCCAGTCCATCTCAATGTCCTCATTCATGCTTTCAGGTGCTCTTTAAACTCATAAAATGCAAATGAAACACTCTGCACATCAAGATATACCGGTAAACTAATCTGTGAGGGTTTTTTTTTTTTTTTTAAATACTAAATATGGTAAACCACAGCTCTTTTACAGCTAATGCTGTAATGTGTCACTGCCGGGGGGCTAAACAAAACAAAAACTGAGTTTTACTCAGTAAGTGGGCTTGTACTACCTTCCATAACCAGTAAGTCAATGCCAGGCAGGAGGTCAGTAGTATTTGACTTTCTCTCTGTGAAAGAAAGATAAAGTCACAATTACTTTAAAGTGGTATTGGGCTACTTTATCTGCCTACAGCCCTGATTGTGGCAAAGTATTTCCTCTTTGCCTCTTTGGACTTTTAATTGATAAACTACATGTATAAATTGGCCCTTGTAGTTTCTTTTTTTTGTTTCTGTTTTTTTTCCCTCGAGTGTGTGTGGATAAAAGGCAGGAAGAAATGAATAAAGCAGAACCACGTGGTTAGAAAGACAAAGAGAATTTACCACATGTTGTGGTAGTGCACATGGGATGATGCAGTCGTTGTGTTAAAAATATCATATCCCCACCACCATCTTACCATGCCTTACAATGGATTCAGTCAATGTTTGTGCCTTATTGCTGGAGTTGCTTACCGAGAACAATTAGCTCTGTGTAGTCTTCACCATTTCCTGAAAGATCTTGGGAGGAGATCACAGAGCACACGTAGACACCGCTGTCTCCCCATGCCGTCTGTGCAATATTTAGGTCCGCATCTGTAGATAAATATTATAGAGTTGTTATTTCCTATTATCACAATCAATAAAGGGAGGAAGTACAATACGTGGGAAGCTACAGTCTATAAAGCAACTGCCAACCTGCTGTTTGGTCCTTTGTTTTTTTTCTCTTTACCACAGACACAACACACTTTTAACACGAGTGAATTGGAAGTAAGTTGATACTATTTGGACCTTTTGCCAATGTGTGAGATTAGTGGCTAACACTTGTTGCAGTTTTCACCCGGAAATGAAACAAACAAACAAAAAAAAACGACAGTCTCTTCAGCAAACTATTTTATAAAGCAGTGAGTGTGAGTGAGAAGCCCTTTTTTTTTCCTCTCGGCATTACTTGCAATTTAGGAGATCAAATTATCTTTTGATTTCAGATGTTAGTTAATATTAGGTACCTTTAGTAAAAAATATTTGTTTGTTGATTTTAGCTTGATTAAAGCTGAGGCCTTGAATGGGAAAACTTCACTTTTTTTGGGAGCCTGGCCGAGGAAGTAGAACAAGTCACATTATATCGGAGTCATCATGGATCCTTAACATATGTGTCTACACTGCACCCATTAGGCCCACCGTATTACATGACACAACATGTGTTGTGACTGGAATTAAGCTCGTCATTTTCATCTTTCCTTTGTTGTGTAGTATTGCATCAATCACAGATGAGTACTGTTGGCTTTGGTATAGCAATTTCTCAACCCTGACACCCTCTTAAGTGTCACAACACCAAATCAAAAATAGCTTTCAGCCAGTCATAGAGGAGCTTTTGTTATTTAACAAGAGTCTGATCATTTCATTGTGTGACTGGACTTCAGGGAGCAGAAGTGGCTTCTTTCCAAGGTAAACTGTGTTATCCATGTACTCATCTATCTTGGAGCAGTATGATCATGCAGATTTGCATATCTCGAATAAACACTTCTAAAGTGTGATGATCCTGTTATCTTTTCAGCTCTCAAGTTGAAGTATTTGTGGCCTTCTTGAAGCAACATTTGCAAATGAAGCACTTCAACAAGGTTTTCTTTTCTTTCTCATGAGTAATGTCAGAGCGGTCTTTAAACTGCAACCATACACATAGAAAGGGTGCAAAAAGCTGCCAGGAATTAATTATACAGTAGTTTCACAAGAGTAAGAATTCACCCATTATTACTTTGTTAATATTTGCCTCAGCATTAGGCACTTCAGTCTTTGATACAATACAGAAGTGGAAACTTTTTAGCCCACCCCGTTTGCCATCACTCTGAGACATCATCCCTTATGAGGCGAATGCCACAATGACAATGTAAATGGCCATTTGGGAACCTGGGTAGTGTGAATCAGGGAGTTTCTATTTGAACTGAAACTACACACACCACCCTTGGTATGTACTAAAAACATGAGAGACCAGCAATCATTAAATCTGGATTCTAATGTCAGACATGTACGCACACATCCACTGGCAAAAAATATTTCCATGAATTCAATTTGAAAAGCAGAAGTACACCGAAACTTGAAGCATACACACGACATAGAAAGTCCTGGTGTGTCGAGAAAAGAGTGTACACAGTCAATGATAAAAAAAACAAAACATGATCACACATTGCATTTTATCATTTACACCTGATATACATGAAAAGACCATTTAGTTCAGTGTCTATTTAAAAATAATTAAATACTTGATCTGTATGGGTACAAGATCAGATTGAGTACATTAGATCAATAAATGAAAACGACTTTACTTACTGTTAATAATGCTGATCTTGCGGCCCTGATACTCCGTTCCAAGTGTGACCGCATTTCCCTGTTTGGAAGCAATAATGCGCACAGTCCTCTGACTGTCTGCACACTCAATGTTGGGGTCATAGTTGGGGTTGTTTTGAGCCAGGATGTTCTCTGCACTGCTGGGATTGAGAGCAGCCTGGATCGGGTCGCGGCAGTAAGATTTGTATTTCCAAGTGACGACGGGGGGCTGAGTAGCAGTTGTCTGGTAATTACAGGTGAGTGTGGCGGGCTGAAATAGGATGACGACATACTTCTTGTGAGGACACTGGACCGAGATGGCCAGGGCGGACTCTAGCAAGGAAGACAAACGTAAAGAGATTTACAAGGATTGTTCTGGAGAACACTGTGGTGATCACAAACTATTGTTTATAAGCTAAAACATATCAGCCTTTATTCAAAAGCACTGTTTGTATTAATTACAATAAAACAAAATGTCTCATACAAACTGTAAACACACACACACACACACACACACACACACACACACACACACACACACACACACACACACACACACACACACACACACACACACACACACACACACCTTCCTCTTGCCCTTCAGTGTGTTGTGTACGAAAGTGAAACAGGATTAATAATTTCATTGCATTGTTTTGTTCAAAAGTACTGGATAAGTTTTGACCCTGAGTGTGGAGGACCCAGGCGTGAATCTGGCAGAGAAAACTGAAGTGTGTAAACAGTTGTATTAAGTATTCAAAATGGCTCTCTGGTTCCCTGTAACACATCACAATCAGGCAGTCATGTACATGTAGACGGGAAGCAGCTGGAAGTCCTCCGATGTTATTTACATTGTGTAATAGTGGCTAAAGGTTTCTCGTGAGGCTAAAATAGCACTAAGGTGTGGCATTATTTCCTCACTGGCGGTATCACTGAGAGTGTGTGCGATGAGTCAGACCCTGTGCTGTTTTAGACATGAAGACCAAAACTATGTGTGTCATGACAGCAGGACTATGGAACAGAGGAACACACTATACAAAAGTTTCGACAAGGCAGCAATACTTTCTTTGGTGCTTTTTTATAAAAATGTGTCAACAAAAGGACATGCTCATTAGGTAGCAGATGTGTCTGCTCTGGCAAACATGACTTCAATCTTACTCATCAGATTTTCCATAAACATGTTAAAGCCATGAGGCAAAAGCCAAAAAAGGGGGCATTATATGTGGTATCTCTAAAACACTTAATGAATTGTTTTTTCCAAAGCACAGTACAATGAAAAGAATGATAACCTTCAAACATAACATACAGTCTCTACAGAAAGATAGAAATCACATTTTAGGCCATGAGGAGTAAACAAACGCCAAACATGGCATCTTGTTTTGTTACCCAGCTCAGCAGATCCAATTATGAACTTATTTTCCAGTTATTGCCAGTGCATTGACATGGTTGTCATGCCAAGTCTTTTCCAACATATTGTTTGTTTCATATGTCTGACTTCCCCTCATCATCGTGATCATCTCACTCACAAAAACACCACAATGACACTCAGCAAAAACACCCAATCTCATACAGTACTCACTTCACTAAATGATCAGACTAAAATAATAGCATAAAAGTTGTTTTTAGACTCATTTTGGATCTTGTGTTTATAATAAACTAATCAATCCTCTTTTAACTTGTATTTCTGAGTTAGAATTTAAAATATAATACGTACAAATCGCATCCAGGTATGTTTAAGAAGCATTTCTCTTTAGGTATAACGTAATCTACAAAAACTCACTTTTGTTTTAGATTACATTTTAACTAACACTTAACACTAAATAATATTCAGCTGGAGCTTTACAGTACTCAACACATAGCGTACACCTAAAGCACCAACAACAAGGGTGTTAAAAAGAGAAGAAAGGTATTTCCACTATCTGAAGTCCTTCACGGAAGAGGGCCCACCCTGTTTGGCAGCGTAAGAAAAAAAAAAACAGGCCAACTCACCTGTCGCCATTAATGCGACGACGAATAAAGTCCAAAACATCTTTAACTCCTTATCTTCTGTGTTCCAATCCACTTCTGTTGTCTCAGTACATCAAAAACTCCAAGAATAAAACAAGTAAATGCATATTAATAAACGCAACTGTAAGTAACGTCAAACAGGTAGATTCAACCCCATTTTGTCTTTGTGTATTGTGGGCGGGGACTAACCTGAACCGCCCCGAGCTGTTCCTCAGACAACAGGTGAGCTTCGTAGATTTGCGACAGGCGGGGGTGTGCTGAAATGGTGTTGGTTGTTTTTTGAGTCAAAGGAGGACCCGTTTCACTTCACAAAGTTTGTGGTGACAGCAGAACATAGTTTTAAAGCACAAAGACGGCTTGTGCTAACAGCACGCCCGGTGGTTTTTAACGCTTGACCATGAAATTGCGTGTGTCCCCTCCGTGTAACATGGTACGACCCAGACTGATAACGCTATCAATGCACTGTTTGTTAATGTTTAACCTCTCTGTGGGAAAGGGCGGGAGAGAGTCAGTCAGTGTGTCAGTGGCCCATTTGTTTTTTCCTAGTATCTGTGCCACAAAGAAAAAGTACTGATACTGCAGAATAAATAAGATATCTCTGTTGTCTCAAGTCACAACGCCTCTGTCAATACATTTAAACTGAATGCAACCAGATTGATGCAGCTCTCTACTATAAATATACAACATCTGTATTATATACAGTAGCAAAAGCACAAACTAATAAGTAAAAATGAACATCGGAGGACCATGAAGAAGAAGAATTTTTTTTAATGATTGATATTATACATGTATATGTGGGGGAGTCTATGTGACATATATTGGCCATTTTAGTGCATTTGTTGCAGTGAGGAAGATACTGGTGGTCCAGAATGACAAGTACGGAGGGGAACAGGTTACAATAAATGGTGTCCAGGGTGTGTATGGTCTCTTCTGGGTCCAGAGATCTAGTGAGAAGAGGGGACAGCTGATGGCCGTGATTTTTTCTCCGAGCTTTCTGGTCTCTTGAGGTGCAGCCAGACTGTGAGGCCATACACCAGGATGCTCTTCATAGCTGAATGCCAGAAGAACCGCAGCAGGGTGGTTGTTGGGACCGTTTTCTTCAATACATCAGGAATCAGGAAGTGCAGACGTTGCGTTTCCCATTTTCTTGACCATGATGGTGCTGACTGATGCAGTTGCTGCTGGTGTGCAGTTTGAGGAATGTAGGTTGCACTGGTTGTCAGTTTTTGTCACCGATGTAGATTGGACAGTGCTCTATAGTGTGTCTCCTAAAATTGCAGGACATTGTCAGATTATTAGCAGCATACTATCCTGCCAGTCTGCAGTGCACTCCTCCAAAGAAAGGTCAAACAGAGCCAAACTGTCTTGCTTGGTGCTCTCTCTTCATACTGATACGATCCCCGGTCAAGAGTCCTGTTGTTGGCAATTCTATGTGGAGATAGAATTTTATTCCAAAACATGCACTGGATTTCTCTGCATACTCTGGTTTGCATTCTCAGATAACAAACATGTATTTGAGATGAACTGGTGGCTCTTAAATTCCCCATCAGTGATTGTCAGTGTAGGGGACTTTCGCAGTGTGCTGATCTGGTGACCTATCCAGGTGTGTACACTGTCTTTCTCAAGCGTCATCTGTAATCACCTCTAACACCCCCGAACACTGAATTGAAGCAGTATAGAAGCAGAATGAATGGAATTCATGTTATACAAAACTGAATTTCTATGCAACCACCCTAATGGTCTACTTTTTGCAGTGTTCATACTATTTCCTTATAATGATGACCAGGCCCTTTTTGAAAAAGTCCCTCATAAAAAGCTGACATTAATAAATGGTTGCTTTTTGGTGTGAAGCATCTGTTAACATACAAAAGGTGCCCTCTTTTACATATTAATATATGGAAATGTAATCTAATGACCATAAATGGTGAAGAAATGTATTGGAAAAAAAATAAATCAGGTTCTTGCCTGTATAAAAACAATATTCCAAATATGTCCCAATTTAGGATTACACACCATCTCGGACCTTACAAGTAAATGATGCGGGACAGTGTGTGTGAGTTTGTTTGAGTTAATCAATAGAATAATACATTATGTAGCTTTATGAATGTAAAGAAGAGTTTTGTCAGCTGAAGTTTCTTTAAGTTTTATACTGACAAGATAAGCTTGTATAACATCTTAGAAGGAGTAATACAAATTAAAATGAATTTGCTGAATCTTTTATTTAGTTTCACTAATTGATGTGAATTGCACTCTGACTTTGTGGATTTTAGTTGAAGCCAGTATGCCATTGTCCATGTTTTGCCAAATACAGATTCACAACCAAGTAAAAACGTTATTGTCAAGATGTAATATTTAATTTTATTAGTGTGTCTGAGTCTGGGTCAACCTTTAGCAGAGGTCGGAAATCTCTAGTTGCTCTTGTTGAAGATGAAGCTCAATTAGTTTACAGCTAAAGATGAAAAAACAGCAATAGCTTTCTGGTGTTGTTTGTTCTTCACTTGTGACGCTGAGAGGAGGAGTCATTTCCAGTCCGGAAAGGTCATCACAGTGGACTTGACAAAAAACTAAAAGAAGACAAGTGTTAATGTAGTATTTGTTTAGTTCAAATATATGCACATGTCACATCTATTCAAGACTACGATCACGTCAGAGAGAAATTGTGAAATATAATTTGTCTATATTATGAGAAGGGATAATCTCCTTAAACACATGAACCTACCCTCAGTTTCTTCAGAGCTGAAGGGAAAGAAAGAAAAGGAATTAAAACAGTGATATGTGATTGAATGTATTCACTTCTTAAAAACGTCTGAAAGATATGAATGTGGTGAATTTCATGAAAAATAGAATATAATGACTTTCAGTCATGTGGGAATCATTCAGGGATTACACAGAAATGAATCTTAAAACTTTGACTGAAGTAGAACAATCCTTACTTGGAAAAACAAATATTTTGGTGAAAAAAAGCATTACAACCTCATTTCTTTTGTAAAAGTAAGAAAGTACAGGTTCAGAAATGTGTTGACAGTACAATAGCAATATGTGCACAGATACATAAAATCATTGCTATGTTTGCCAGTGTGGATCAAACAGCTTCAGCAGAAACAAAATCACTTTATAAATAAAAAAAATGGTTTTGAAATTAAAACAAGATTAAAAAAGGTTGTAACAGGCCAGTTTTAATCTATGTTTTAAGTTTTAACATAGATACTCCTGTAAAGAACAGATATCTTCAAAAGAACAATTTCAACCACTTCTGCTTTGTGATTGTTCAGTGTTTCAAAGGTGTTGAAGTCTGTGTCTTTGTCAGACTCACGCAGTATCCCACTAATCCAATGACCCAAACCACCAGGATACCTGGAGACACAAATAACATGAGCGGTTAAAAGAAAAACCACACACACATACAAGAGGATGTGAGTCATACACACCCAAGACCCCAATGCCATTCAGCCAAGTCGCAAAAGAAATTCAGAGTTAGAAGCACATTTGATGACGTATACAGCAATAGTGATCTTATAATAATATTGTGTGTTACCAGGCAGCTGACCAAAGTCTGTAACTATTCCTGCCTTCTTTTTTATCCAACCTAACAACAATACGCTGATGGCAGTTACAGAATACTCAAAACATTTTTTTTTTTAAATGTCAAAACTGTGAAATAGCACAACAGTTTCTTCTCAAAATACCCAAAAAGAAGATTTATTTGTACTCAGTGCATCTGACTAATGCATTTAACAAAAGACATGACACAATGTGTGATCACTATGAAAAATGTAAATATAATGTAATAATGTAAATGCAATGGAAGTGCATGTGACAGACACGTCCCTCAAAGACATCAACATCATCTACTTCATTTTTTTTTTCATTTATCACAAATTGTATCATCATCATGATACTCTCTATATCATTAGAGCATATCACATCAACTCTAGCGCCAATCCAAATCAACACTTAAAATATTGTAATATTATAATATTTCATATTTGCATGTTTTTATAGAGACAACTTGAATTTGAACAAATGTATGCAACCTCTGTGCTATTACGTTGAAAGGAACTGTCATTTCACAGCTCTTCAGCAGCATCTTGTTGAATCCAAGCACATATGAATGTTTTTATACCACAGGAAAGCCATGCTAAGTATTAGTACGGTGGACTTAAAAAGCTACCCGGGGATACATACCGCCATTGTTTGTCTGCTCATTCAGTCCAGAGTCAGAAATCGGTAGTGGCTCACCTTAAGAAAAACAAAAACACTTTGAAATAATCCCACTAAGACATGAACATTATCTACTAAAGTCTTTTCATTCATCACAAATTGTATCATCATCATCATCATCATCATGATCCTCTCTGTACCATTATCGCATATTACATCAACTCTAGCTCCAATCCAAATCAACACTTTGAATCCATGCCCATATGTGTTTTTATACCAAAGGATACTCAGTATTAGTACGGTGGGCCTAAAACGCCTCCTGGGTATACATACCGTCATTGTTTGTCTGCTCATTCAGTCTAGGGTCAGAAATTGGCAACGGATCACCTAAAAGAAAAAAACAAAAACAATGTGAACTCAGCTGAAATACTTTTTCTAATCATTTTTGTGATTATCTTTAATTCTTCAAATGACATATCAAACTTTTTTAGACCTAGCCTTGGGCCCTGTTTACACGACAATGATTCTTCAAAGCAGAACAGCGATATTCAAAAAATAAACTCAGAACAAGACCCAAACTCATGAAACTGCACCCAGGAGTGTGAAAAACATCAAGCAGCACCTGGATTTAAAAAACAACAAATTCCTATTGAAAATCACTCATTTAAAATGACCACAATGTGATTTACAGGCGTTGTGATTACATGAAGCAAAAGTAATCAGATTAAATGCCAACATGATTATATTTGCACCATCTAATTAAAATTCCGATCGGCTCCTAGAGGGTGGCGTTGTCCAATTTTTGATCCGATCATAGTCCAAGTAAACGGCACATCGGGTTACTTCACGTGCCAAACGCGTCTTGGGAGGTGGGAAAGGTAGGAGGAATCTGTGCCACTTCACACAAAAAAGCGACCTGTAAATGTCTCTTCCTGATTATAATGAATAATAATAATAATGGCTTGGATTTATATAGTGGTTTTTTCGCGCTGACTCAAAGCGCGTACAGAGACCATTATTCATTCATACCAACGACCACCACCAACATTCATGCCCCATTTATACAAGGCAATGTGGGTAAAGTGCCTTGCCCAAGGACTCAACGACAATGACTTTTAGATAGAGTGGGATTGGAGCCGCCAACCCTCCTCGTTATTGGACAAACGACTCTACCACTGAGCCACGATCGATTGCATTTTGAACCAAGAGAACTGTAACCTTTCAGCGGGGTATTTGAGGTTGAACAAACGCTGAGTCTTTCCCTGAACATGTTTAATCACCATATTACAAAATATTGCTGAGGAATGTAGGGCAGATGAAAAAAAGATACATACATCCTTGAGTGATGTTGTGGATTTGTCCCAAATCGAAGCTGTGGTCATCCTCGGCCTCCAAGCTGCTGATATTGCTCGGGCAGTAGATGTAGGTCTTTTCTTGATAACGGCACGCAATACATTTGTTCGAAGTAGGCTCAGGCCTGGCAGCACACGGTGGCAATGGAGTTCCGTCGCTCTTAAACACACTTTTATCTTGGTCAAAGATTGTGTTGAGGTTTGGGCATCGTTCCATGTCATTGCAGGTGAAGCACTTCACTCCCTCTATGTGGTCAAAGCAGAAATAAATAAAAAAAAGTCATGCTGTGTCGAATACTTATATGTGAGTCTTACAGTACCTATAGGTGACGAAGGGTACCTATACGAAGGTCTTGTAAGCTTTCTGTAGCACGGTTCACCTGTCATAACAATAGATATTCATAAATATTTATTCAGTCAAACATATATTAACTTGAATGTTTGTTGCTTTCTTACTCTCATTTACATTTGCTTTCACAAGATGTACTTGTTTTAATAGTTTACTTGTAACTGTAACATACTCAAGTACAAATAAAGAAACGGGTCTCAAAAATATTCAAAGTATTACTTTTTAATTACATTGTCAGGAGCAGGTTTTATTTTACCTGTATTTATAGAGTGACATTTCTCTGGCAGAAGTCATCTATTAAAAACTCATGATGGTAATTAGTTTTATAAACAAATATATATATATAACAGGAATTTATAATTCTATAATTTACACCACATAATCACTTTCTCTACATTGCACACACACACACACACACACACACACACACACACACACACACACACACACACACACACCCACCCACCCACCCACCCACACACACACACACACACACACACACACACACACATATATCCTCCTTCCGTTTCCGTCTCTGTGAACCGCCTCCTGTGACCACTTCCTGTCCATGGCCATCCATTTTAAGGCTGGGTCCTGTTTCCCAGAATGTAGTAGGTAATTGTTTACATGTCAACAGGCTATTGTCTGAGTATCAGTGAAACCAACATGATAGAAAATGGATAGAAAAACACATGGAAGGATGCAATCCTATGGTCTCTAACAGTGAAGCTAAAATGGCAGACTGCATGGAAGAATTTAAGATAATCACACACACACACACACACACACACACACACACACACACACACACACACACACACACACACACACACACACACACACACACACACACACACACACACACACACACATATACAAATATATTAGCAATATGCAATGTAGCGAAAGTGATTATGTGGAGTAAATTATAAAATTAAGTCAAGCATGAGTAAAATGCTCATCAAAGACCAAGTACCCCAAGATACCACTTATGTACAGTAATGTGAGTATTTGAATGGCGTTTGTAGGTGAGGACATTTCCCAAGGTTAGTGCTTAATAAATTTTTTATTAAAGTTTTTAAGGGGAAGGGAGATTGATTATTTTTTCATTTTACTGTCTAATTATCAAAATGCAAATTGCTTTGCACATAAGTAAAATCCATTTACCTGAGTGATGCATTAACATAAAACATGGCACCATGTGTGATCACTATGAAAACTGTAAATATGATGCAAGTGTTTGTGACGGTTCACTCAGTTTATATATCTAAAAGTTTATCTTGTCAGTTAGATTTATGGTAATTTTTCCAGTACTCAATAATTGCAATGGATGTAACCACAAGAGTATACCAAATTTTTGGGGGTGAAGAAATCCAGAATTGTATCTTCTTAAAAAGACCCTGGATGTCATTAATTGTGAAGTTCTTGTGATTTTTTTAGGAAATTTTTTTCAAAGTAATAATATAGCCTGCCTTATGGTTTAATGGTGTTTATGTCTACTGTCTTTAGAGTCACAAAACAAAACCAAAAAAAACCCCCAAAAAAACACTTATAATCCCACTAAGACGTTAACATTTTCTACTTAAGTCTTTTCATTTATCACAAATTGTATCATCATCATCACGATCCTCTCTGTACCATTATCAGATATCACATCAACTCTAACTCCAATTCAAATTGACACTTAACACACAATTTTTTAATGAGACAACTTGAATTTCAACAAATATATGCAACCTCTGCGCTATCATGTCAAAATGAACTGTAATTTCACATCTATTCACAGCATCATTTTCAATCCATGCCCATATGTGTTTTTATACCAAAGGACACTCAGTATTACTACGGTGGGCCTAAAAAGCTGCCTGGGTATACATACTGGCATTGTGTGTCTGCTCATTTAGTCCAGTGTCAGATATCGGAAATGGATAACCTAAAAGAAAAACAAAAAAAAACAACATGAACTCAGCTGAAATATCTTTTCGAATAATTTTTGCCTGGCAATAATAATTGCCTTTAATTGTTCACCCTTCATAACAGTAGATATTCATACATGTTTATTCAGTCAAACATATATTAACTTGAATGTTTGTTGCGTTCTTACTCTCATTTCCATTTGCTTTCACAAGATGTGCTTGTTCTAATGATTTACTTGTAACTGTAACATACTCAAGTAAAAATAAAGAAACTTGTCTCAAAAATACTCAAAGGATTACATTATCGGGAGCAGGTTTTAATTTGACCTGCATTCAAAGAATCACAATTCTCAGGCAAAAGTAATCTATTTAAATGATGGTAATTACTTTTGTAAACAAATATTGATCTAAAATAGGAATTTCCTCTGTTAAAATAAATACATTAAAAAAATTTTTTTTTTAGCAATTTGCAATGTAGAGAAAGTGATTACATGGTGTAAATTCTACTTAAGCATGAGTAAAATGCTCATCAACGTTTAAGTAAACCAAGATACCCAGAGATTTACAGTAATGTGATATTTGAATGGTGTTTGTAAGTGAGGACATTTCCCAAAGTTAGTGCTTTATTAATGTTTTATAAAAGCTTTTAAGGGGGCAGGTAAATTGATGATTTGATTCTTTTACTGTGTAATTGTGAAAATGCACACAGCTAAATGGCATCAATAGTAAAAACAGTAAAGAACTTGAAACTTTTAAAAGGAAGTAGACTCACATCATCTTCTATGTAAGAAAAAATGGGGTGTATTTTTGTATGTATTTGAATAAATATGACTGTGTAATGTGTATGTACAGTGGTTAATCCCTCTCCTGGTTATCACATTGCAAATCTCTCGGGGATTTCTTTCTTTTTTTTAAATTCACACTTAAATTATTACTTGAATGACAATATTAGGACATTTGTAACACAGTTCCGAATGATGCCCCTTGTTCTAACCATTATTTTTATTATAAACTTCACAAGGTGTTCACAAGGTCCCTGCGAGCGAGCATGTTCACTCACCCGCTATAAAACACTTTAAAAGTCAATGCAATTGTCGGCCAAGAATCTAGTGTAAAATAAAAGGAACCAAAAATTTTCTATAATTACATCAAATATTGAAAAGTACAACTTGTCGTCTGATATTCAATAGTTCAGAGAGTGAAGCGTGGTAAAGCCATGCAATAAGTTAATGTTTTAACAACTCACCAGCAGCAAACGGCCCGTTGACATCTAGAAGACATGTGGCCACACAAACCAGGAGGAACACTGGAAATACAGACAGCACAATGATAAATGTCATCCTCCATGGGGGGCTTTTCCACTGGAAAGAACCAGGTGCTAGTTCGGAGCCAGGGCCAGACTTAACACCAGTTCTTTGTCTTTCCCCTGCCAAAGCCCCGGCCAAACAGGGGCTGAACTGGTGCCCCACTAGAGAAAAAAATAAAATAAAAAATACGCGTGGGAACGATATAATAAATCGCTCCCTGAAGTTAATAATACAAGGGAACGGGATTATTTAATCCGCGTTCGCGCTGCCGCGGCTCCTCCGCTGTCAGTCCGCTACGTCGGCTATAATTTAGAAGCAGTTTTCCATTGTCATTTATTTTTCACACTTTTCATGGTGACATTATGATAACTAACGTCACGTCCAGGCCTTGTTTCGCGTTTCTGAACGCAGGCTGAGGCGCTGCAGACACTGCGCAATGCCGTGTGAGGCTGCTCCGCTGCGAGACGCTCCAATATTATTTTCTAACCCACAGAACTTCTTTATTATGTACGGAAGAGTTTTAAGGGCCATTGAAGAAAAAAAAACATCGGAGCCAAAAAAAACCAAAAAAAAAACCTTCGTGCGCTTCAGAAAAAGTCGAAAATCAAAGTTGAGATTTTTCTTTTTTAATGGTGTAAAAGAAAGTCCGTCCATATACATGTCAGTGCGCGTGACTGCTTCCTCAAAATGCATATCAAGCGGTTTAATGAAGTCATGAAAAGATGCTTCAGGACAGAATCTCGTTCATAAACACGGTGCAGTTATCATCAGTATCAGGACTATAAGAGACAGAGCAGCCTGCTGCCTGGTTCCGTCGCGTAAATTCGTCGAGTACGAAGGACAAAGGCACGGATCCCGGGCTGCTTATTTAAATGTGTTCTTATTAATCAAGGCAATCCTGTGTAGAATCACATGTCCATAAGCAGTAAGCAACCCGATATAGTCAGAATTAAGTGATTTGATGGGAATTCACATCTACGGGCAAATGATGAGGGATGGATAGACGTCTCTCTGTGAAAAAAAATAAATCTAGACTTTGATTTTCGACTTTTTCTGGGGCCACCAAGGTTTTGGGTTTTTTTAGCCTCCGAATTAATTAATTTTTTTAAGTGGCCCTAAAACTCTTCCGTAATAATGAATACTTTTGGTTCATCAGCAACTAAAAAACAAAGTATTTACAACTGGAATTGAAAGTGAAAGGAGCAGAAATTCACAGTGCAATGCCCAAATGTTGAAAAATAAGACCCAAACTCATACACGCCTTATTTTTAATTCCCCCCTCAATACCACTCCGGTGTTCCATATTAACAGGTGACACTTTTAACTGGTGACCGAGCTCCTTTAGCGTCAGTTGTTACTGCAAGCAACAGCAGATGTTGAAAAGTCCACCGAGGCTGTTAAGCGCATTCACAATAAAGTTTCAAAGTATATTACCTTCTGTGAGTGTATATCCTTGTTTGATGAACATGTGACACTGTGTGTGTCAGCCAGCTGCTGCAGCAGCCCCTCAGTTTAGAGTTACAATACTAAGACCAACATCCTGCCTTGAGACGTGGAAGTGGCGGCATACACGAGACGCCTGACGGACTTGGAGGGACATACGTCAGTGCGTCCGCCATCTTGTGAAGGGGCATTTGTTTTCTACTCAAAGTGATTAAAAAGAGAAATAATCAAGCAACCTACAATGGATATGAGTTGCAGTAATGTTTATTGAACGAGCCAGTGTGAATATAGGCTGACAGGGAGGTGGCAGAGCTGAGGATGTAGAAGTTTGCATAGTGTATGACCAGAATAGACGGGATGAAGAAAGAAGCCACGCAGAAGAGGAAAAGAGGAAGGCCAAAGAAGCTGTCCATGAAGACAGTGAAGGAGGAAATGCAGTGCCAAGTGCACAGTTTAAAGGGGACATATCATGCTAAATCCACTTTTTTAGCCCTTAAATGCATTTTGTTGTATATTTAGAGTGTTTAGAAGTACAGAAAAGTTCAAAGTAGTCTCTTCAGGTGCTCTGTTGATATCTTTATATTCTGTTTTGGTCATATTTTGCGATCGGTTTCGATTTTTCTATTCTCTATTACGTTTTTTGAACAATGACGTCACAGTATTCGCAGCGGAACTGCCAAATTAGGACATCGACACTTTTTGTTTCTCGCTGCGATTTTGTAGTCCAACCGAAGTTACGAGAGGATAAGTCGAAATGTTCGGTTGTTGGATGTAGTAACCCACAAGCTTCGTTACACCGTCTCCCAGCATCAGAACCTTTTCGAAGTGCCTAGTTGAGTTTTATTTTTCACAGAAATGTACCCACATCTGTGGGTAAGGTCATTTTTGTGTGCGCGAATCACTTCAAGAATGACTGCTTCAGCAACCTCCGCCAGTATAAAGAAGGATTTGCCGAAAGACTTGGTCTGATTGAGCGGTCAGTTCCTTCTATCTATGGAGACGACGAACAGAGCACTTCGGTAAGCTGTATATAACGCTAAAAAGTGTGATGATAAGACGTCCCTGTCATTGTTTTGTTAGCATTAGCAGTTGCACCGTCTTCATATGTTAGCGCTGTGTGCTCGTTTTAGATTATAATGTAACTTCTGTGTTAAATAGTCGTTGTAATACAGGCAGTATTGTAGTAGTGGGCATGGATGGAGA
Organism: Lipophrys pholis; assembly: GCF_963383615.2. NCBI lineage: Eukaryota > Metazoa > Chordata > Actinopteri > Blenniiformes > Blenniidae > Lipophrys > Lipophrys pholis. The sequence goes on along the minus strand of NC_137639.1, from coordinate 16,879,034 downwards.
AGTTAGTGTAAATATAGTAACACACCATTGCGTTACATCCATATGAAGACGTTGTTCTGTAGGTGCATCATCGTCATTTTCATCTCGCTCCGCCGGGTCCGACTCTGGCTCCAACATGTATGGCTGGATGGACAAATCTTCCGTTGTTGACATTTTGTAAATAATGTGTGAATATAAAGTTTCTGCGCCGCTAGATAATTGTATCTGTTTTATCAAACTACAAAGATGGCCGAACAGGGTGGAGTTGAACCGAGTGTCACCTCTGCAACCTGGAGAGGAGGAGGGGTATGAAGTGTCTCATTTGCATTTGAAGAGACCGCCCCAAAACGAGTTGCTCTCAGAAGCACATCAGAAAAGGGGTTGAAAAGGGGCCTGTGGAGCTATAATAATGAGGAATTCAGACCCAAGCATGGCAGTTCCACTTTATATAGACCACAACTGTATGATTTATATGTAAAAAGGAAGGATTTAAAAGCATGATATGTCTCCTTTAAGCAAAGCAAGGCACTGGAGAGAGAGGCGATGTGAAGAGGTCAATCACGTTCTGTATTTCGATCCGAGAAGAGGAAGTGAAGACACAATATGGCGCATATTTCTTAAGCCTTTATAGGGCACTTGAAATACTTTGAAATTCAAAATTTCAAACTTAGAGTGTTATTCGGGGACATAACATGACATAATTAATGTTTTAAAATTTTTGAAAATTTCCCATTTTCATAGAGAAAATTTAAGTAAATGAAGTTACCATTTTCGGGTCCTTGCCTGTTAATGGTAAAAATAATATCCAAGAGGTTTATCTATAAAAAAACATATGTATGTTAAAAGAAACATGTATTTCTGTAACATTAGAACAACTTTTTGAACAATACAACATTAGTGCTGATACAGACACCTGCAAACATACATAGTGTCACTTTAGACAACATTAGGACTCTTCTTCAAGTAACGAACAAAACAGATATGCTTACTGTTCATGCAGAGGTGAACTTTGTAGACCACATTTGACATGAGAATGTATTTGCTAAGAATCTAACTTTACCATACTTTTAGCACAATACAGCATAAAGTGCAGATACAGACACCTGTCAACATTGGCATTGTCACTTTAGACAATATTAGAAGGCTTCTTCATGGTACCTAACGAAACAGTTACACTCACTGTTCATGCAGAGGTGGACCTTGCAGACCCTGCAGACAACATTTGACCTGAGAATGTTGCCTTTCCTGCTGCATGTACAGGAGCATGGAAGAGCTCAAACCGCACAGCTTCATTTGGGGTGTGGCTGCGGTGTCCTCGGACAGGCATAGGGACATCAGCAGTGGTGGCCAGGCTGTCAACAGATGAAGATGATCTTCTTCTGGAGCTAGATGTGGTTGGCCTCTGGCTGCTGGCTCCCTTGAATACCTGGATTCTGAACTCTTTCAGAGACTGGGTATTCACACCAAGGGCCTTGCAGTCCCGCTTGTACATGACCCAGGCGTTTGTGAGGCTGACATCAATGCCATGCAAACATACGCAGGTACCACCTCTTAGACTTCATGGGGGTGCGGTAGAGGTGTACCAGCATGTCACTCTTATCAATGCCCCCCATACTGGCATTGTAGCGCTTGATGACAGCTGGACAACTCACTGGCTCTTTCATCTTGGTCTCACTGCAGTACCTGATAACTGAGGACATCGGCTCTACCCCCATGTCTGTTGACAGCAGAGTGACAGTTTTGTTGTCCTTCCACCTGATGGCCATTATCCCATCATCACTGGTGACATAGTCGAATGTACCACGGGGGACAACCTTTTTCTCCATCGCCTTGATGGTCTTGAGTGGAGGATTTTTGATTCTATTGTCCCTGGCTGTCCCTGTGTACCTGCAGTCCAAGCCTCTGAGGTACCGCACAATCTCCAGACTGGTGAAAAAGTTGTCAGCAAAAATGGCTGTGGTGGTGGGGGAGGACATCGTACTAGCCAGGACAGCAACAATCCGGCTGGTGGCACCCAATGCTTTTTGTTCAGGTGTCAGGGGAACACCATGGGCCTCCAGGGTTGTCTTGCCCTGGTAAAGCACCATGTCATGGATGAAGCCATCTTCAGAGGCCCTGGCGAACAACTTAAATCCCCACTTGTCTGGCTTGCTTTTTATATACTGTCTGAGGTTGCCAGCTGTCTTCCCTTTGTAGGCAACCATCACTTCATCTACAGACAGTTTAGGGGTCTGTGGCTCATGTCTGAAGGCAGTAGTGAGAAAGCTGAACAGCGGCCGGACTTTGAAGAAGTGAGCATTTGTGCCGTGGATCTCAGTGTTGTCATTGAAGTGGATAACCCTTCTCAGCAGAATGAACCTCTTTGATGACATCAGGTCGGCAACTTGAGGGACCCTGGTTTCCATGGCCCAGTAATCTTCAACAGATGGGAGCTCAACAACCCCCATATAGATGAGAATGGCCAGAAAGGTCATCATTTCATTCTCTCATTCTCATTAGTGGTGAAAGTGGTGTTGATGTCTTTCTGAGCTGCATATAAGTTAGTTTGGTATGTTACATGCGTGGCCCTCTTTTTCTGACATCAGAGAAAACAGGAAATTGAGGACCTCCCAGGTCTCTGCTGATTGGTCAAATGTCACAATCATGTGGTCTGTGATATCGCGTAATCTCTGCTGATTGGCTGGGTGAAGATCTAAATCTTACAGAGGCCTAAATCTAACAGATGTTATTTTTCTTTGATTATTTCTGTCAAAGGTTGTGAAATTATGTAGCCACAGTCTTGACACGATTGTGTAATACTGTCCTTGTTTTGTAAATAAATGTAAATATAAATCAGGATTATTTATTTTCAAAATTGGAATCAGTATATCCCATTTTTTTTGTTGTTTTAAATTAGTTTATTTAAGAGGGACAGAACAGAGAGCATTGTTACAACAATAGCTACCGATGCCATGTCCATGAGCCATCTAGTCAAAGGCTAATTTGTAGACCCCGGTCCCATGAAGTATACAGCCCTCAGATAGGAACTGCAAACCAATACTACTTAAGTCACATTGTGAAAATTAGCAATGTCTTACAATCATCTTGGCCACCATTCAGGAAATTAGATTAAATCCTGTTAACTTCCACCAGGTTTATCATACATATTCTGGTACAGATAATTAGGTAACATATCAGTTTATCACAAGTTTAACACAAACCCACCTTATTCACCTCAGTTAAAGTTAAAAAAGAGTTCAGTTGCTGAAATGTACTGTAGTACCAAAGATTACTTTTACTCATTACTTTTCCACATTATTATTTCTGTAATACTTTCTCAGGGTAGATGCACCAGTTAAAGATTTAGCAATGGGGGTTAGGGTTACTCACATTTCCACTTCTGGCCTGCTCCTCTCTTGTAGTACAGCAGCTTGCTATTGCTTCCTCCCGTCCTCACAATGGTGCTTCGTCCTTTCACCATATCTTCACCATAAAGGTGCCCTCTTTTACATATTAACATACGGAAATGTAATCTAATGACCATAAATGGTGAAGAAATGTATTGGGGGAAAAAAATAAATCAGGTTCTTGCCTGTATAAAAACAATATTCCAAATATGTCCCAATTTAAGATTACACACCATCTCGGACCTTACAAGTAAATGATGCGGGACAGTGTGTGTGAGTTTGTTTGAGTTAATCAATAGAATAATACATTATGTAGCTTTATGAATGTAAAGAAGAGTTTTGTCATCTGAAGTTTCTTTAAGTTTTATACTGACAAGATAAGCTTGTATAACATCTTAGAAGGAGTAATACAAATTAAAATGAATTTGCTGAATCTTTTATTTAGTTTCACTAATTGATGTGAATTGCACTCTGACCTTGTGTATTTTAGTTGAAGCCAGTATGCCATAGTCCATGTTTTGCCAAATACAGATTCACAGCAAAGTAAAAACGTTATTGTCAAGATGTAATATTTGATTGTATTAGTTTGTCTTATTTAAAAAGAGGCTATGCACACAGTATATTAGCAGAGCCATATATACACACCTAGTAATGCTTCTTAAAGATATTTTTTTAAATAATAATTACTATTGGGGTATTGTAGGTACTGAATTGTAAGTTGATATTATTCTAACATTCATTTCATTCAACTTGTCTCAAATATTTAGCTTCCCAGCATGATTCCACTGGGATTGGAGAATTTCTACATCAGGCTTTTCTTTGGGTGATATGACCAGAGTTGCAATTATTAATTGATTATCAATCGATTATTAAATTAATCTCCAATTTTTGGGGTGTTTTTTTTTTTTTTTTAAATAAAAAACGTCTGAATTCTCTGATTTCAGCTTGCTTCTGAAATGTGAATATTTTCTGAATTCTTTAGTCCTGCTATGACAGTTCACTGAAAATCTTTTTGTTTTTGACAAGATATTTGATGTCAGATTCAGCGATGGAAAACAGTAATCAACATTTTTCACCATGTTCTGACACTTAATAGACCAAGCCACTGATCAATTATTAATTGATTAATTGAGAAATTAACTGTCAGATTAATCGATGCTGAAAATCATCATGAGTTGCAGCCTGAGGTAGGGCAGTGGATTCCTACAACACACACACAATGCATGTACACGGTAACATTTTACAAGAGCAATTCTGAATGAATACGCAGACTTTTAAGGTTTTTCACTTCACAAATGACTTCTAAATTCAAAGTGAGGAGACCTCAACATAGACCTCAGTCGACAATTACAGCCAGGAAAGCATCACATTGCTGGGAATCAACTGAAAGAGTCAAGCAGTACATGAATAAGACACTTAAAGAATACACTTCCTCTCAACAGATTACTTTTTAATCAGTAACTCAATGATGAAGAACACCTCAGACACCGTTTCACCCCATCAGAGAACAGAATCATGTTGCCATGAGGCAAAAGCCAAAAATATCATCCTTCAGTGAACGGTGATGTGCATATATTTTACCTCTTTTAAGAGGGCTATTTATCCCTCTTACATTCCAGCCGACCAGATTAACCTCACCGTTGCTGTGGATCAGCAGACATACTGTACATCTATACACCTCTTAAGAGTCTACCGCTGCATAACTTTGATGCTACCTTTATTATTTGGGCAATACACTGAACCCCAAACTGCGCCCATTGGAGTGACAGCTCCTTGCATGGCTGCAGCCTCCAATGGTGTGTGAATGTGTGTGTGAATGGGTGTGTGAATGGGTGAATGTGATGAGCTATGTAAAGCGCTTTGGGGCTGTTGTCAGCTAAAAGGCGCTATATACAAGTTAGTCCATTAACCATTTATTACCCCAAACAAACAGATGTGCATTAACCCAACAACGGAGAAATCCCTCCCCATCTCTAACCTGAACAGAACATAAGTGTCTATCTGTCCGTCCGTCTGTCTGTCAGCAAGATTACGTTAAAACCACTGCACAGATTTTTTTTGCACCACAGATAAATATTAGGCCATGAAGGATTCCATTAAATTTTGGAGGTGATCTGTCCGGGTCAACCTTTAGCAGATGTCAGAAATCTTGAGTTGCTCTTGCTCTAAAGATGAAAAAACAGCAATAGCTTTCTGGTGTTGTTTGTTCTTCACTTGTGACGCTGAGAGGAGGAGTCATTTCCAGTCCGGAAAGGTCACCATAGTGGACTTGACAAAAAACTAAAAGGAGACAAGTGTTAATGTAGTATTTGTTTAGTTCAAATATATGCACGTGTCACATCTATTCAAGACTACGATCAAGTCAGAGAGAAATTGTGAAATATAATTTGTCTATATTATGAGAAGGGATAATCTCCTTAAACACATGAACCTACCCTCGTTTTTTCCAGACCTGGAGGGAAAGAAAGAAAATGAATTCAAACAGTGATATGTGATTGAATGTATTCACTTCTTAAAAACATCTGAAAGATATGAATGTGGTGAATTTCATGAAAAATAGAATATAATGACTTTCAGTCATGTGGGAATCATTCAGGGATTACACAGAAATGAATCTTAAAACTTTGATTGAAGTAGAACAATCCTTACTTGGAAAAACAAATACTTAGAAAAACAAAAAGCATTACAACCTCATTTCTTTTGTAAAAGTAAGAAAGTACAGGTTCTGAAATGTGTTGAAAGTACAATAGCAATATGTGCACAGATACATAAAATCTTGTGTCACAGTTTTGAGTTTAAACAAAATCACTTTATAAATAAAAAAAATGTTTTTGAAATTAAAACAGATTAAAACAGGTAGTAACAGGCCAGTTTTAAGGACGTAGGAGTAGAAAATACCTATATTTTTGTTCAAGGCAGAAGGGATTAATATAAAAAGTTGCCAAAACATAGATACTCTAGTAAAGAACAGATATCTTCAAAAGAACAATTTCAACCACTTCTGCTTTGTGATTGTTCAGTGTTTCAAAGGTGTTGAAGTCTGTGTCTTTGTCATACTCACGCAGTATCCCACTAATCCAATGCCCCAAACCACCGGGATACCTGGAGACACAAATAACATGATGAGGGGTTAAAAGAAAAACCACACACACATACAAGAGGATGTGAGTCATACACACCCAAGACCCCAATGCCATTCAGACAACGGCTGGATCCCACTAAGTAGCAAAAGAAATTCAAAGTTAGAAGCACATTTGATGACGTATACAGCAATAGTGATGTTATAATAACATTGTGTTTAACCAGGCACATGACCAAAGTCTGTAACTATTCCTGCCTTTTTTTAATCCAACCTAACAACAATACGCTGATGGCAGTTACAGAATACTCAAAAATAAAAACTTTTTTAAAAACTGTGAAATTTCTTCTCAAAATACCCAAAAAGAAGATTTACTTGTACTCAGTGCATCTGACTAATGCATTTAACAAAAGACATGACAAAATGTGTGATCACTATGTAAATCACTAAAATGTAAATATAATGTAATAATGTAAATGCAATGGAAGTGCATGTGACAGACACGTCCCTCAAAGACATCAACATCATCTACTTCATTTTTTTTTTCATTTATCACAAATTGTATCATCATCATGATACTCTCTATATCATTAGAGCATATCACATCAACTCTAGCGCCAATCCAAATCAACACTTGTAATATTGTAATATTATAATATTTCATATTTGCATGTTTTTATAGAGACAACTTGAATTTGAACAAATGTATGCAACCTCTGTGCTATTACGTTGAAAGGAACTGTCATTTCACAGCTCTTCAGCAGCATCTTGTTGAATCCAAGCACATATGAATGTTTTTATACCACAGGAAAGCCATGCTAAGTATTAGTACGGTGGACTTAAAAAGCTACCCGGGGATACATACCGCCATTGTTTGTCTGCTCATTCAGTCCAGAGTCAGAAATCGGTAGTGGCTCACCTTAAGAAAAACAAAAACACTTTGAAATAATCCCACTAAGACATGAACATTATCTACTAAAGTCTTTTCATTCATCACAAATTGTATCATCATCATCATCATCATCATGATCCTCTCTGTACCATTATCGCATATTACATCATCTCTAGCTCCAATCCAAATCAACACTTTGAATCCATGCCCATATGTGTTTTTATACCAAAGGATACTCAGTATTAGTACGGTGGGCCTAAAACGCCTCCTGGGTATACATACCGTCATTGTTTGTCTGCTCATTCAGTCTAGGGTCAGAAATTGGCAACGGATCACCTAAAAGAAAAAAACAAAAAACAATGTGAACTCAGCTGAAATACTTTTTCTAATCATTTTTGTGATTATCTTTAATTCTTCAAATGACATATCAAACTTTTTTAGACCTAGCCTTGGGCCCTGTTTACACGACAATGATTCTTCAAAGCAGAACAGCGATATTCAAAAAATAAACTCAGAACAAGACCCAAACTCATGAAACTGCACCCAGGAGTGTGAAAAACATCAAGCAGCACCTGGATTTAAAAAACAACAAATTCCTATTGAAAATCACAAATTTTAAATGACCACAATGTGATTTACAGGCATTGTGATTACATGAAGCAAAAGTAATCAGATTAAATGCCAACATGATTATATTTGCACCATCCAATTAAAATTCCGATCGGATCCTAGAGGGTGGCGTTGTCCAATTTTTGATCCGATCATAGTCCAAGTAAACGGCCCATCGCGTACAGAGACCATTATTCATTCATACCAATCCCACCAGTGATGGTAAGCTACGTTGTAGCCACAGCTGCCCTGGGGCATGCTGACAGAGGCGTGGCTGCCATTTTGCGCCAAAGACCACCACCAACATTCATGCACCATTTATACAAGGCAATGTGGGTAAAGTGCCTTGCACAATGACACAACGACAATGACTTTTAGATAGAGTGGGATTGGAGCCGCCAACCCTCCTCGTTATTGGACAAACGACTCTACGACTGAGCCCTGATCGATTGTATTTTGAACCAAGAGAACTGTAACCTTTCAGCGGGGTATTTGAGGTTGAACAAACGCTGAGTCTTTCCCTGAACATGTTTAATCACCATATTACAAAATATTGCTGAGGAATGTAGGGCAGATGAAAAAAAGATACATACATCCTTGAGTGATGTTGTGGATTTTTCCCAAATCGAAGCTGCGGTCATCCTCGACATCAAAGCTGCTGATATTGCTCGGGCAGTAGATGTAGGTCTTTTCTTGATAACGGCACACAATAAATTTGTTCGAAGTAGGCTCAGGGCTGGCAGCACACGGTGGCAATGGAGTTCCGTCGCTCTTAAACACACTTTTATCTTGGTCAAAGATTTTGTTGAGGTTTGGGCATCGTTCCATGTCATTGCAGGTGAAGCACTTCACTCCCTCTATGTGGTCAAAGCAGAAAAATTTTTTAAATAGTCATGCTGTGTCGAATACTTATATGTGAGTCTTACAGTACCTATAGGTGACGAAGGGTACCTATACGAAGGTCTTGTAAGCTTTCTGTAGCACGGTTCACCCCTCATAACAATAGATATTCCTAAATATTTATTCAGTCAATCATACATTAACTTGAATGTTTGTTGCTTTCTTACTCTCATTTACATTTGCTTCCACAAGATGTACTTGTTTTAATAGTTTACTTGTAACTGTAACATACTCAAGTAAAAATAAAGAAACGGGTCTCAAAAATATTCCAAGTATTACTTTTTTATTACATTGTCAGGGGCAGGTTTTATTTTACCTGTATTTATAGAGTGACATTTCTCTGGCAGAAGTCATCTATTAAAAACTCATGATGGTAATTAGTTTTATAAACAAATATAGATATAAAACAGGAATTTATAATTCTATAATTTACACCACATAATCACTTTCTCTACATTGCACATATATATATATGATATCATTTTATCTAAATTCTCTAGATTCTGCATGTTCCTAAAACTGTGGCTGGCTCAAGAACAACAGATCTGAGATAGTTACAAATTTATATAATTATTTATTAAACAAAGACATTCTCACCACATGTTCAGCTGCACAGATCACGGCCATGCTCCCCCCAACTTAAGGATGGGAAAAGAGAGGGATTCTACACCAACATTGACTTTTGAATCAGACAGGCAGTCCACTCTTCAACCAAGCCTGCTCCCAGTAGACCACTGACACCACAACCGGACAATATCACTCCACTCCAACTGTGCAATAAGTGGTGCAATAACTATAATAATCTATAAAAACGTATTTACTATGTGCAATACATCCACCCCCATATTCTGTACATGTCCACACTTATAGGCACCGTGTGCATATCTTTTATAATATTGTATTTTTATCTGCTTTTTTTAGTTTCTGCTATGTGTGCTTCTTTCTCTTTACTATCCTGTTGTATCACTGCAAATGTCTCCACATGTGAGATAAATAAAGGGATATCTTATCTTATCTTTCCGTCTCTGTGAACCGCCTCCTGTGACCATTTCCTGTCCTTGACCATCCATTCTAAGGCTGGGTCCTGTTTCCCAGAATGCAGTAGGTAATTGTTTACATGTCAACAGGCTATTGTCTGAGTAGCAGTGAAACCAACATGATAGAAAATGGATAGAAAAACACATGGAAGGATGCAATCCTATGGTCTCTAACAGTGAAGCTAAAATGGCAGACTGCATGGAAGAATTTAAGATAAAATAATCTAACACACACACACACACACATATATATATATATATATATATATATATATATATATATATATATATGCAATGTAGCAAAAGTGATTATGTGGAGTAAATTATAAAATTAAGTCAAGCATGAGTAAAATGCTCATCAAAGACCAAGTACCCCAAGATACCACTTATGTAAAGTAATGTGAGTATTTGAATGGCGTTTGTAGGTGAGAACATTTCCCAAGGTTTAGTGCTTAATTAATATTTTATTAAAGTTTTTAAGGGAAAGGGAGATTGATTACTTTTTCATTTTACTGTCTAATTATCAAAATGCAAATTGCTTTGCACATAAGTAAAATCCATTTACCTGAGTGATGCATTAACATAAAACATGGCACCATGTGTGATCACTATGAAAACTGTAAATATGATGCAAGTGTTTGTGACGGTTCACTCAGTTTATATATTTAAAAGTTTATCTTGTCAGTTAGATTTATGGTAATTTTTCCAGTACTCAATAATTGCAATGGATGTAACCACAAGAGTATACCAAATTTTTGGGGGTGAAGAAATCAAGGGTCACAAAACAAAACAAAACAAAACAAAACACAACACAACAAAACAAAACAAAACAAAACAAAACAAAACAAAACAAAACAAAACAAAACAAAACAAAACAAAACAAAACACTGTTCGATATAATCGTATTAAGACATTAACATTTTCTACTTCTGCAGCTCTTCAGCAGCATCTTGTTGAATCCAAGCACATATGATGTGTTTTTAAACCACAGGAAAGCCATGCTCAGTATCAGTACGGTGGACTTAAAAAGCTACCCGGGGATACATACCGTCATTGTTTGTCTGCTCATTCAGTCCAGAGTCAGAAATCGGCAGTGGATGACCTTAAAAAAAACAAAAACACTTTGAAATAATCCCACTAAGACATTAACATTATCTACTAAAGTCTTTTCATTCATCACAAATTGTATCATCATCATTACGATCCTCTCTGTACCATTATCGCATATTACATCATCTCTAGCTCCAATCCAAATAAACACTTAAACTTTTTTTGATATGAATATTTCATATTTGCAATTTTTTAATGAGACAACTTGAATTTGAACAAATATATGCAACCTCTGTGCTATCATGTCAAAATGAACTGTAATTTCACAGCTCTTCAGCAGCATTGTTTTCAATCCATGCCCATATGTGTTTTTATACCAAAGGACACTCAGTATTAGTACGGTGGGCCTAAAAAGCTACCTGGGTATACATACCGTCATTGTTTGTCTGCTCATTCAGTCCAGGGTCAGAAATTGGCAGCGGATCACCTAAAAGAAAAAAAACAAAACAATATGAACTCAGCTGAAATATTTCTTCAAATAATTTTTGCCTGGCAATAATAATTGCCTTTAGAATAGAATAGAATAGAATAGAATGCCTTTTATTGTCACTGGTACAGGTACAGTGAGATTAAAAAAAATCACCATTTTCTATCATGTTGGTTCACCCTTCATAACAGTAGATATTCATACATGTTTATTCAGTCAAACATATATTAACTTGAATGTTTGTTGCGTTCTTACTCTCATTTCCATTTGCTTTCACAAGATGTGCTTGTTCTAATGATTTACTTGTAACTGTAACATACTCAAGTAAAAATAAAGAAACTTGTCTCAAAAATACTCAAAGGATTACATTATCGGGAGCAGGTTTTAATTTGACCTGCATTCAAAGAATCACAATTCTCAGGCAAAAGTAATCTATATAAATGATGGTAATTACTTTTGTAAACAAATATTGATCTAAAATAGGAATTTCCTCTGTTAAAATACATTAAAAGAAAACATTTCAGCAATTTGCAATGTAGAGAAAGTGATTACATGGTGTAAATTCTACTTAAGCATGAGTAAAATGCTCATCAAAGTTTAAGTAACCCAAGATACCCAGAGATTTACAGTAATGTGATATTTGAATGGTGTTTGTAAGTGAGGACATTTCCCAAAGTTAGTGCTTTATTAATGTTTTATAAAAGCTTTTAAGGGGGCAGGTAAATTGATGATTTAATTCTTTTACTGTGTAATTGTGAAAATGCACACAGCTAAATGGCATCAATAGTAAAAACAGCAATAAACTTGAAACTTTTAAAATGAAGTAGACTCACATCATCTTCTATGTAAGAAAAAGGGTGGTGTATTTTTGTATGTATTTGAATAAATATGACTGTGTAATGTGTATGTACAGTGGTTAATCCCTCTCCTGGTTATCACATTGCAAATCTCTCGGGGATTTCTTCCTTTTTTTTTAAATTCACACTTAAATTATCCCTTGAATGACAATATTAGGACATTTGTAACACAGTTCCGAATGATGCCCCTTGTTCTAACCATTATTTTTATTATAAACTTCACAAGGTGTTCACAAGGTCCCTGCGAGCGAGCATGTTCACTCACCCGCTATAAAACACTTTAAAAGTCAATGCAATTGTCTGCCAAGAATCTAGTGTAAAAGTACAACTTGTCATCTGATATTCAATAGTTCAGAGAGTGAAGCGTGGTAAAGCCATGCAATAAGTTAATGTTTTAACAACTCACCAGCAGCAAACGGCCCGTTGACATCTAGAAGACATGCGGCCACACAAACCAGGAGGAACACTGGAAATACAGACAGCACAATGATAAATGTCATCCTCCATGAGAACCAGCAGTTTGGCATCTGAATTTGAATATGACACTTTTCACTCTGTGGCCACTTTATAAGGTACATCTGTGCATCTGCATCATTGTGTAGGCTGACAGGGAGGTGGCAGAGCTGAGGATGTAGAAGTTTTCATAGTGTATGACCAGAATAGACCGGATGAAGAAAGAAGCCACGCAGAAGAGGAAAAGAGGAAGGCCAAAGAAGCTGTCCATGAAGACAGTGAAGGAGGAAATGCAGTGCCAGGTGCACAGTTTAAGCAAAGCAAGGCACTGGAGAGAGAGTGGCAATGTGAAGGGGTCAATCACGTTCTGTATTTCAATCCGAGAAGAGGAAGTGAAGACACAATATGGCGCATATTTCTTAATTGTCCAGCTTAAAATGTTGTTGCAATCTAGCAGATGTTATTTTTCTTTGATCACTTCTGGCAAAGGTTGGGAAATTATGTAGCCACAGTCTTGACACGATTGTGTAATACTGTCCTGAAGTATAATCTGGAAGGACAAGACACTTGCATGAAATTCAAGATGGGAGCCTTGCTTTTAATGGTGTCACTTTCTCTTTTCCTTCCCTCATATTTTGTGACTTATTATTTTATTGCACTGTCAATAGCTGGATTTGATTCACTTTTGTTTTAAGCACATTTCTCTGATAAACCCCGAGCCAACATATACTATGACAGTTTGTTTTGTAAATAAATGTAAATCTAAATCAGGATTATTTATTTTCAAAATTGGAATCAGTATATCCCATGAAGTATACAGCCCTCAGATATGAGTAAAACTGATCCATATGCTTGAAAATATACTCTTAACTGCACCCCAAAACTACTTTAGTCACATTGTGAGTATTAGTAATGTCTTACAATCATCTTTGCCACCATTCAGGAAATTAGATGAAATCCTGGTAACTTCCACCAGGTTTATCATACATATTCTGGTACAAATAATTAGGTAACATATCAGTTTATCACAAGTTTAACACAAACTCACCTTATTCACCTCAGTTAAAGTTAAAAAAAGAGTTCAGTTGATGAAATGTACTGTAGTACCAAAGATTACTTTTACTCATTACTTTTCCACATTATTATTTCTGTAATACTTTCTCAGTGTAGATGCACCAGTTAAAGATTTAGCAATGGGGGTTAGGGTTACTCACATTTCCACTTCTGGCCTGCTCCTCTCTTGTAGTACAGCAGCTTGCTATTGCTTCCTCCCGTCCTCACAATGGTGCTTCGTCCTTTCACCATATCTTCATGTTCATCAGGAGTGGCTGCGGCAAGTTCTTCCTTAGTGCTCTGTACCTCATGTGAAGGTGGGCCTTTTGGTGGTTGAGTGGAGTGTTTTTCAATTGGTTCTTTGAATATCTCCTCGTCATTACCAGACTCAAACTCCAACATTTGTGTATCAGGAAATCTCACTTCCACCTTAGAATTTTCCAAGTATTCTTCTTTGAGGATGGGCTTCACAATGCTGCCTTTTTCCTCAACAGGGTGAGTATTTTTCTCACAAGCATCTGGAATATGCTTCATGCCGGAGGAGAAGCCATCAACACTGGAAGAGTAATTATAGATGTGATTAGATAAGATTTGTTTGATATATAAAGTGAAAACACACACACAGACACACACGCACACAACGTTCTATTAATCACTGGATTAACAGAATACAAAATAGAAACAAACACATTAAGCCTTTAACAGTGGACCACATGGCATTCGGACTAATGATGTTTGAAAAGGATGATCATAGATAAAGGACTTACCCACTCTCCTGTGTTGACACGCCTGTGCGGCCTACAAATGTAAAAGAGGAAAGTGTTACAATGAAAACGGTGTCAATTATACTGTTTGTTTTGTGTTGGTTTTTTTGTAATTCTTTATTTCATTCAAAAGTAAAAATAAAGCAAAATGAAAATAAACAGTCTTAGTAACAAAACTTCCCGTTCACATTTTGAACGGAAAGGAGCAGAAAAGAAGATTACTCTTATTATATCTGCCCCTTAGTTGCCTTTCAATACCTTCACACAATGTTCAACATTCTACATATATACATATTTACAGATATCGTTTAAGCATTTTATTTACAGTTTTTACTGTATACAGGGCGAGGGTAGGATATGCTGCTGGACAGGTCAACAGTCCAAACAGGTTAAACAGGGACCACCGGGAGCGCCATCTGCGAGGCCCTAATGCTGATGCAACATGTTGAAAACATTTTCCCTTACTTATTCTTTGGTTGTTACGGTGACTTTAACAATGTTTGCTGCTAAATCATCAACAAATTCTGATCTTTAAAGGGTAAAGTAAACATAACGGGTGATTTGAGAGTGAAGGCATGTTTATTTACGCTTTGGAATGCAAACGATGAGACACAGCTAAAAAAGTAGCAAACAGACCAAGCCGGTCAAGACCGAATGAATGATCTGCATTAAACAACTCTTCCTTTCGTCAGCCTGTAACTACTCCCATGAGACAAACTTACTCTGCTCTGGAGCGCGGGTGATATCGTCAGCTGGGTGAGCCATCATCTTCAAAATAACTGAGCAATAGAAGCACAAGACTGTGAGGCCAAGTGAGTATTAGCGTCTGAATGTCAATCCAGGAAATGATTCGACAAAAATGTGCAGCGCCCTCTGATTGCAATTCATAAAACAGTATCACCATCTAGTGGTGTTGACTGTACATCTTCTAAAACATAAACAAATAAGGCTCAACAATCAAGTATTTTCTAGGCCACCTAAGCATCCTATGAAATGTATTGGAACACATTCTGACTCCTCAACATTTATTCCTCGATTTCCTAAAACTAGCCACGGATTTGAAAGCAGATTTTACCAATTTAGACTGAGACGTGTTTAGAAGCTTGATGTTTAATCTTCTATAAAAAAGTCTTCTATAGTAGTTTGTCCAACTCCAGGTCGTGGGGGGGCTGGAGCCGATCCCAGTTGACTGTGGGGGGAATGGTTTCACTCTGAACAGGCCGCCAGTCCATCACAGGGCAAACACAGAGCAACAGATAACCATACACAGTAATATTTACTCCTACTGGCAATTTACAAGGACCAGCTCAAGCACGTTTTAGTCTGTGGGAGGAAACAGGAGTAACTGGAGAAAAGCCCACGCATGCACATTAGACACATGCAAACTCCACACTGAAAGGTCCCAAATGGACTTGACTCTGGAGCGTTCTCGCTGTCAATAACCACTGCTCCACCACTGCCCACCAATGCTCCACCACTGCTCCACCACTTGGCCTGTCTTAGATTTTCACATGCAGAAATGTACACATGCACAAAAGAGGCACCACTGATTTACATTTTACACAACAAACCACGAACTTCCTCTTTGTCTTTATTCACCATTCCCTCAGGCCCAACCTCTTTAAACCCCTTCAAATTAGTTAATATATTGCCCTGATTGGATATTTTCCATTATGATAATCATTCAAAACTTACAAAAAATCTATTATAGCATACGTGTTAATAAATAGAAGTACTTTGCAAGGCAAAGAGATAACAGTTTTGTCTTGTATCCACTCAGTAAGTGGCTTTAATACATTTATTGTGAAGGCTCAGTTAGTGGAGCGGGAAGGTTGCAGGTTCAATTCCCTATCTGTCCACATGTCGAGTGTCCTTGAACAAGACACTGAACCCCAAATTGCTCCCAATGGATGAAATGAACACCTTGCCTGGCAGCCGCCTCCACTGGTGTGTATGTGTGTGACTGTGATTCAACAATGAAAAGTGCTTTCGGGACTGCTCAAGTGGTGGAAAAGCACTGTATAAGTGAACTCCATTTACTTTTCTCCTATTTGAACACATCACCATGGTCTGCCAACTACATCTCACGATCCCGAAGGCAGTCATGAAAAGAGCAGACAGAGCATTTGATTTTTGTATTTTCCTACATGTACAGTAACTTAGATTAACTTTATCCAAACAAGTCTGGCCAAAGTTTATCACGTTGCGAAATGGAACCTCTCTCTGTGCTGCTAAATCCCCTAACGTCTTTGAAACACGACTGTCGGGGCTCCAGGATGAAAACATAGGGGCACGATTGCAATAGATTTGGGTTTTTAGCAAGATATTGCAGAATCAGCTGGGCTGAGATCAGTAACTGGTAGTCAGTCCACTCAGGCAGAGTTACAAGCAAGGCCAAGCCAAAAGATGATTAAGAACAGGCAGGGCCAGCACCAGAGCAGAGGAGGACAGGAGGATGGGGTCAGACAATCGCCTGGACCAAGAGAAGAGTTAGAGGCTAATCAATTCGATTCAAATCAATTCAACTTTATTTATATAGCACCCAATACAACACAGTCATTTCTCGGTGCTTTTAACAGAGAAAAACCCAACGAATCCACATGAGCAAGCAAATTCATTTGCGACTGTGCAAAGGAAAAACTCCTTCTAACGGGAAGAAACCTTTGCAGAAACCAGATTCAGAGGTGGCTAACTGCGAATGAGTCGGGAGAACCGCAACCCCAGCCCCCCCGGGAGCACTATGCCCGAGCGAGCCGCACTCACCCCGAGATAAAAACTCACTCTCCACAGTCACTAAAAAACTTAAAAGGCTCATTATAGTCCTTCTTAGTCACTTTGGATTGCCAGCGGGTTGTATTATTAGTACCTACGTGGACTATAACTCGGTGGCTGGCGGAAGGAAGTGAGCGTAAAAGCTCCGAGAGCTTACCGAGAATCACCGGGGAAGCCGTGTGTGATCGCTTTGAAGAAGCAGATGCTTCTGGTGATGGAATCTCCTACTATCAATGATGTTGGAGAGACGAGAGGACAAGGAGACGGTGGTGGGTGAGGATGAGGAGATGGCCGGGCAGGCTGGTTCTGTGGTGAGGCTGTGACTCATCATGGTTTCCGACAGGAACGGTCTGGCTGTCCAGAGGAGAGGGAGGCCGCTCCAGCGCTTCCCAGGCCCCACAGTTCACCTTGAAACATGAATCAGAGTGAATCATTTTTCACAGCCGGATCCCAGGTCCCTGACTCTGACTTCTGTGTTTTCAGAGCATCCACACCTCTCAGTCCCTCTCATATAATAATCATATACTATTTCATTTAGAGTACATTGTGTTACATTTCAGTTTAATGTGAGTCATTTTTTTATTTCAAAATAGTCCTGAGTGACACAAAACAAGAGTCTTAATGTGGTTTCAAGTGTAATTTTGTCATTGTTGCTGAGTAAACATGAACTTGTCCTAACATACTCATCGGCACTCAAAAAAAGCAGAAGGACAAACAGTGGCCAGATGTGAAAACTAGTACACTGTGACAAGCAGGTATTAATCCACTGAACCTATTCTGAACCACTGCGATCAACCACATAGAATTGGGCACAGCTTTTCAAGTCTGGATTGATACAGACGGGCTCTAAGCCCTTTATTTAATAGATGTTCCATCCACATCAAGCTAATATTTTCACAGAGCAAAAGGTACTGGTACTTTCTTGACACTTTTTCACAATTACTGGTACTTTTGTTTCTTTAAATGTTTCTTCAACTACTAGCTCTTTAATGTTTTCTTAAACTTCCAGTGTTTCAAGTTTTTTTTTTTAGACCATCAGTCCTTTAACTTACTCTTCAACTTCATCAGAATTACAGTTGTTTTTCAGCTCCAGCATTCACATTTACATTTTGTCGTTTCAGTTTAATTCAGTTCAGGTTCAAGTTGGAGCAAGGTGGCTGTAATGTGAGAGTGAACGCCTCCTAAATAACTTGGATTGTTGAAGTTAGTCCAATGAGAAAAAGCACAAGGAAAATAATTAACTAGCAAACATAGGCCTGAATCCCTTAAAAGGTTGCGCACATAAATATAAAGGGTTCACATTTGGATTTATTTGCTGTAACCTTCCGATATATCTAAACATTGAATAAGCTCCACAGTTTTGCACTTATAAGGGCCACAAATGAAGTGACACCATTTCCAGCAGACCGGTCTCCTGTTACCAGCCTAAAGCACACAAAACCCTCATTGGATTACTACTGTTTGCACATGATGTCACTCAAGCTGTTATTCTTCGTAATTCAACAGTGAAACTGAAAGCATGACTTATCTGATTCAGCGTACAATTTAGCATGTTTTATTTGTTTTTATTTTTTATTTTTTTCACAAAGAGAGAGAGAAGAGAAGAGAGAGAAGAAAGTTGAGGGGGGAGGGGGATAACATACAATATCCTTGTTGTGCTACATATATTATTTGCAGTTATCACACTGATCCAAATACTTTCCAACTGTTTTTGGATTAAACCAGCCTGAGCAGCTCTATCTAGAGTCTAGACAGTAACGTGAAGCAGGAACATGAATTAACAAAGAGGCAACAACAAAAGAGGAACAGGATTTTTAAAGCATGTTTTAGTTTATGTGTCTCCTTTTTGGCTTCAGGACTTGGAGCCAAAAGGAAGTCAAAATACCCAATTTTAGATGAGATAGTGTTTAAAACCTGCTTGGAGGCATGCCAATACATTCACCTTTCAGCAAATTGAAACATGACTCAATGAACAAAAAGAAATGTTTCACAATAAAACTTAAAATGTCAACCTCGGGATGGCACTGGAGAAAAAGTGATTCACCAAAGTAGCATGGGATGAGATGAGAAAAAGTGTAGACATGGATGTTTGTTAAAAAATGGTCACTTAAAAAAAAACTATGTGTGTGGACATGTCTCATTATTAAAAGTATTAAAGTGTCATTGTAAAAATATAAATGTAGTAGTACTGCTGTGTTCTATAGTGTGTGTGTGTGTGTGTGTGTGTGTGTGTGTGTGTGTGTGTGTGTGTGTGTGTGTGTGTGTGTGTGTGTGTGTGTGTGTGTGTGTATATACCTGGCTCTGAAAGCCTCGTCATGCATTCTTGGCTCCGATTGGCTCGTCTCTACCTGTTTGGCGGGTGTTTCCCGGGTCAGACACGCTGGAAGGCGTGGACCAGCTATGAAGAGACACAGTCGAGTCATCTCGTGTTCAGACCTGACGAGGCTCAACAGCAGGAAGGTAAGAGAAGATTCCTGTGACGCTCCATTGGACGGTACAGATTCATCCACTTTCAGGCCCAATGGCGGAGAATGTAGAACTAAATCTAGAGCTTGATCCTTTAGTTAAAGGATATAGAATTACTCCATATTAAATGTGTGTGCTGGTACTTTTGAGAAACACTGAGTGTGGATTGTGTAAAAAAAAAAAAATAAATCAGTATCAGTAAACATTAATCTATTCTGTATTGGTAACTTTCACCATATAATGCGTCTTCATTTGTGTTTCCCTTACTCGCTGCTTCTTTCTTCAGCAGGTAGTTCAAACACAAACTCCTGCGGGTTTACCAGTTCGTCAGCTTTTTATCTCTCCTCCGTTATATAACTTGCAGTTTAAAGTCTGTGTGAAATGGGCTCCACCGCCTGGCTGCTTTGTACATTGTATTTCTAAAGGATAGGCATATGTGTCGGGCTTTGTTCTGGTCAGTGTGGAGCCCTGTCAGGATTGCCTTGTGAACTCTTGATAGGCCTGTTTATACGAACTGCTCAGGTTTCAGGACATCCTGGTCTCATTAGCCATTTGTATTTTGAATTCAAATCCTTCTATTACCGTAAAACAAAATGACATATTGTGTAACGTTTCGGTCCCCACCTGAAGAGGTCCAGGGAATTTCCCATCTTACTCAAGCAAGGCGACACACACCTGCCAAAGAATGTTTATTACCACTCAAACGTAAATAAGTACCAATGAGGTGAAACCTACAAGGTCAGTTGTTCTCAATGTATCAGTTCAACTGTAAAACTTG
Organism: Lipophrys pholis; assembly: GCF_963383615.2. Classification (NCBI taxonomy): domain Eukaryota; kingdom Metazoa; phylum Chordata; class Actinopteri; order Blenniiformes; family Blenniidae; genus Lipophrys; species Lipophrys pholis. The sequence goes on along the minus strand of NC_137639.1, from coordinate 16,858,472 downwards.
TGGAAGGACGCAATTTATATATTTTGTGCATGAAAAAGCTTTTTTCTTTATTTAATCTGATTCGCCATATGTCAAGATAATACAGTCTTGTGATGTCAGGTCCTCAAATGTATATTTTCAATATTTTGTAAGATTGTATATATTTTTATTAGATGTAGCTGTATAGTAGTAGATATTATAAATGTAAGTGTTATTTAAAAAGTTACTGATGATTTATATGTATGAAGCCTTTTAATTCTGCTGCTTGTAAATCGAATGCTCCCATATAGCCACAGCAGCTGTGGCTCAGTTGGTGGAGGGGTTTTGTCTCTCAATTGGAGCATTGCAGGTTCAATTCCCCAAATTGCTCCCAATGGATAGACCGAGTGCTTTGCATGGCACCGGCCTACATTGTTGTGTTCATGTGATTAACAGTGTAACAGTGTACGCATGTTACATGCTGCACGTGTGGATTTTCTTCTGGTACTCTGTTATCCTCCCACACTCCAAAGACAAAACGCAGAGTTTCAGTGCAAATTCCAAATTGCCAGTCGATGTGAAGCGCGTGTGGTTGTTGACCTCTCTGTGTTTACTGTCTTCACTTATAGTCATCTGGGATCAACTCCTTGATGACGTGATGAATGGACGGGTTTTCACTGTAGACCGTGACACATTCCTCCGATGAGATTGTCTGGTTCTTTACAAATGAAGTTTCTTATCGTTAGGAGTGAATAAATGAGCTCAATTTGTCACTGCAGCATCTTCAAGATGGCGTATTCCACCGCCACTCTCGCACAGGGCTGTTTCGGGAAAGTGTACAAGCAGAAGTATAATGACACTTGGGCTGCGATAAAGAAAGTCCCCCAACAACTCATCAGTAGGAAGGACCTGGAGAGGGAATGTGACGTGTACAAGTAAGTGCTGACTGAGGGGGGAAACAAAGAAAAAAAAAAGAAGGGAAGGGGATTTCTAATAAGCAAAAGGTGACACAATAACTGAAGGCTAAAATAAAGTTTCTAGAATGTAAAGAAGAGCTGGCGATTTTCCGTCTATTGGGTTATAGGTCACACAAACTTATACATGTTTTGTACGAGTTATATTGAAAGAAGGTTACCTCAGATAAAGCTGATATACATATTATAAAATAATCAGCTTCTCATATTGGAGTATTTACAGAGTCCACAGTAGGTTTGCATGTTTTACTGCAGCAGCTCTGCATCAAGACATTGTGTATTTTAAGAATTCTTAATGGAAATCTGATTGAATGTGTTTGTGTTTTTCATTTCTTTTCATTATCACCATCTACTACTCCGTCTCATTTGTCACAGCAAGTCCGAGCATCCCAACATAGTGAAACTCCTGGGCAACATAACTCTCACAGATGGGAAATGGGTCATCCCACTGGAGTTTATCTTCGGAGAGGACTTGGAGACGACCATCTTCAAGGCAACAAGGTCTAAATTACAGGTAAAGTCATGAGAAAGAAGGCAAAAAAGCAATCCAAAGGGAAACACGTATTCTGTATAAAATTGTGTAAATCTTTAAGTCTCATATATCAAATATAGTTTTAATGGGCGTCAGAGTAAGAAAACCATCACGATTCTGCCGCATTCACTGGTTTGGAAAGTTGCAATCATTATGACGGTAAAGTATAGTCAGTGCCTTAATGTGTGATGTGTGGAGGCGCACCCACTTCTGACTTCACATGTTTCTTCTTGTCAACATCAGACGAGCTCTCCAGTGAACGCCTGAAGCCAAAGGAGTGTGCAGCTCACTGTAATGAAGTGCGTTTGTGTTCAATCTGGCTGAACTTGATCCCATGTCTCTGTCATTGCAGTTGACGCCAGCTAATAAAGGCACCATCATCGTTGGCATGTGTGAGGGGCTGCTTCACCTCCACTCGAAAGATATCGTCCATCAAGACCTCAAGCCTGAAAACATAATGGTGAGTGGAGACTGAAACACCCACCAAAATAAAATCAAACATAGAGAAGCTACTTCCGACGTACTCAAATCACCCAATAGAAAATAAATTTGGTCTATCATCGGCATGTTAGTGACTGAATATAAAAGTACTATGACAAGTATAATTACTGAAGTAGTAGCAGGATTGTTATTGCTCCATCAAAGGCTGCAGAGCTGCTGTCTCTGACATTACAATTAGTCTGAATCCACACCACCAGTAATGCCATAGCTGCTTTAAATAAATATCAGTTTTAAGAGCCGTCTGCTGCTATCTCTAGGTGTAGACTTCAACTTTCAGTTTACATGCGTTTTAAAGGTGATTTATTAGTAACATCACGTGTAAACGGGGGTATTCCAATGAGGGTTTTGTGTACATTAGACCTTGTTTCCAAAAGGATGATCAGCCAGCAACGGTTTCGCTTTCATATTGGTTTCAGTCACCATGGAATAATGAAATATGGGAGATGATTGATCTTAAAGTCAAAATGTGATGTACAAGGTAGAAAATATCAGAATAAAGTCCACTAACAAAAGTTGTGGTGAGCCAGCTGAAGAAATGCCACGGAGCACATTAACTGCTGAAGGCTGAGCTTGTTTTCACCGCATTTTCAAATGTCATGCAACAATAAACAACACAAGCTTTTCCAAAGATATCAAATCACATTTGGCATGGTACTTTAGCCATTTAACAGGTACTCCTCTGAGTATTTTGCATGTTCTGGAACACACACCCAACATTCATGCTCTCAGCTCAGCTGGCTTTCCATAGCCACTACTGGCTGTGGAAGAAAAGTAAGCAGCGAAATTAATACTTTCAGAGAACATGGTCATTTTTGTCAATCACATGCTAAGTGCAATGCTTGTCCCACAGGTGGAACATAAGACAAACAGACCAGTGATCATTGACTTGGGACTGGCCAAGTTCTTCCGATATGGTCTGAGCTCTGCAATAGACATGGGGAACGAGGCGTATGCAGCTCCTGAGGTGATGCAGAGGGGCATCCAGCGGGACCAACGATCTGACGTCTGGGCCATGGGCAAGATCATTGCTGAGCTTTGTGCTCGCATCCGGCTCCACACCCCCAGCGTCTGTCCCACCAAGATCAAGGAGACCCTGAAAGATCAGCCTTACTGCCAGGCTGTATGTAGGATGGTGGATCCAGACCCAAGTCTCAGGGCCTCCATGGGAGGGATCATAAATGACATACGAGTGGCTGGAGGCAAACGTACTGCAGCTCAAAAGGACTTTCTGAAGCTCCCTTCACCTAACATTAATGTCAGAAACAGGTCTCCATCACCAATAAACAGAGGGGCACCCCCCATGAGAAAAGATCCTTCACCCTTCAGAAGAGATCCTTCACCCTTCAGAAGAGATCCTACACCCTTCAGAAGAGATCCTTCACCCTTCAGAAGAGATCATTCACCACTGAACAGACCCTTGCCGCCAATCAACAGATCTCCATCACCACTGAATTGGAAACGAGAACCAAGACCAGAATTGAAACTCCGTCCGGAAACTGGACTGGGCCCGCCTCCAGCCCCTAACCGGGCACAGGACAAACTCAACAGGCAGCATTTGGCCCCAAAGGGCGGGTCAGACCTCACTAAAGACTTCACAAAGATGCAATTGTACCAGGAAGTCACCAAGGATCTTCCGTGCAACTTGCCAGCGACTGGACGGGTGATGGTGAGGCGGTTCGAACAGAAAGATGGAGAAGTGGGAAAATGGGAGCAGAAGGAGGTCGTAACTCGCGATGGAAAGATTGTAAAGTTTGACGATATCAAGTTCAACAGCAAATAGCAAATCATCCTTTAATCACCCAAAATGATCTTTTTCTGTATCTCCTTGTTAAAGACATTTCAACTCGCGTATGCAGAGAAAAAGGTTTAAGGTCATGTGGGCACCTGTGTTTTGCTGTGAAAAATGATTTTCAGACGGGGAACTAAGATGTTTTGGAATGTGTCTGGTCCAGTTCGAGCACTATATTCTGGGATCTAATTAATATTTGCCTTTTTTTCGTACTTGCCAAGAACTAAAGCGAACGACCATCTGTGAATGTTTTTCAGTATCTGAATGTCTAAGACTGTGAACATGGCTTGTACATTGTGTACATATTTTTTAAATAAATAAATTTACACCCATATTTTGCAGGGTCTAGGTTTTGTATATTTTGGGTGTCTTTAATATTATTCTCAAATCTGCAGGTGCATTTGAAAAGTTATTGGATGTTAATGGATATCCTGAATGTGATCCAAAATGTCTGTATTTATTCAGTGGCCTGGAAGTCGAGTGCAGGGGTCTTGAGAGCAGCTAAGCCTGTTTATCTTCTTTAACTTATAAGCTTGCATGTGCAGTTTTACTGTCTGAAGTCTGTTCGCATTGGACTGAACTGAAGTGAAACTGAGGTGGTTACTTTAGTCATCGTACATGACAAAGAATATTATAACATTATTTGGGAAGTGTCACTTGTATTTTTTCGGGTCATTAACAGTGAGTTGAAGAGCCACACGTGGGTTCGGGAAACACACTCATGAGAGCCACTGCGTGAGGCTCTTTACAACTGTATACTCGGGTTACATGAGGAAGGCCAAAATGTTCTGACATACTGGTGTTGGAGCCAAAATCCTTTGTTCACTCACCCTCATGAGGGAAGGGGGGGGGCCGAGGGGGGGTGAGCCACGTTTCTTTGAGAACATAGAAACCATGTGCTCAGCCCTGGAAAATTCACCATTGGTCACCTTCATCTTTTCGTAATGAGTCAAAGCGCCTCGTGTTAACTCACTTGGACCGGGCCTGAATTTCCTTCATCTCGCTGGACGAGCTCAGGAAAAGCTGGAATTCCCTTTGTTTTTGTTTTTTTTCTTCACCTGAATCCTGGACGTGCGCTGCATCCGCACGTTCCTCTGCATGCTGACCTGAACATCGCTTCTTCACTCCCCCCCCATTGCAAGAAGCGCCTGATCGCTCCCCGGATCACACTACGGGTTTCCCCTCCGTACTTCACCTCAGGTTTTTCCTCTCTGGGACGCCAGAGAAACGCCCGCGACCACAAATCGACGGATTTCACCTGGCCACGGAAGCACGTTTTCCCCTCGTCCAACCAAGTAAGGCTTAGAGTCTGGGCAGGAATTAGAATAACATGATTTTATTATTGCTGTGTGTTTATTGTTTGTGCTTGTAACTTTGGGACGCCGATCCCTCGTTCCTAAGTACTTTTGTGTCTACTTGAATCACCGCACGCGCGCGAGCCTCCACATCCTCAGCTCACGCTTCTGATCCAAGAGTCCATATCTGCCTGAACAGTTGACCCCGACTCTGTGCGTGTAAGCTGAGGCGGTCGCGCCCGTGTACACAGTCAGACTCCCCCGCCAATCCAGCTGCCGCTGTTTCCGAGCGCCTCCTTTCATTGCATCCCTGGGACCGTGTGTAGCTCACTGTCGCTCGGATTTCTCGGCCACGAGAGATCCGGCACGCTCCCGACGGCTACGGTCCGTGCACGGAGCTCAGTGACATCACGCTATCCCAGGCAGAGCACGCCGAGCGCCTCTGGTGACCGTGTGGGTAATTACACCCATTCCCCACTCTGAGTCACTGAGCTGTTCGGCGCCCTCTGGTAGTCGCGTGGGTAATTGCAACCTCTCGTGTCGCCATCTGGTGGTTGCAGTAAGTCATCGCACTCACTCTGCGCGCCGTCGCACGCCCAGTGGCCACATTGGGTAATTGCACGGGACCGCTGATGTCTACCTCACTCTGGTGGACTTTTGTGGTCATTACACTCACTCAGCACTCAGTCACACCCCTTCGCTCCGCAAACCTGCACACACACACACACCGCTCCACACACACACACACACACACACACACACACGCACACACTTTATTTGCTGGCTTTTGTTTTGTATTGTGTTGTTTTATGAGATCTTGCTTGATGTTTATTGATGAGATGTGATTCGTAGATTGATGATTTAGGAATAGACGTTTGTTAATAAACACTTAATAGTTGAATTGAACGATTCCTGGTGGTTTTTGTGTGCTTTTCAGTGACAATTGCTGGTTGTAACAGTCAGTGCTGGGATTTACAGCCTTCCTTTCCTGCTTCAGTTAAAGTGCGATTATCATTTCAATCAGGAATAATAATTTAACTATTTTAATTGAACTTTTCTTTTAAGACTGATGCTTCGTTTAAGACCCTAACTTCAGCTGGTGCCCCGACTCTGATTAAGTAACGGTAATATTAATTGACTAATAGTTTGAATGTTTTAAATCAATTTCAATGATTTTAACACTTTGAGTAATTTAACACACTTATGGGTTGTTGGCGAATGAATGCAGGTTTACTGCAGGGATAACCCGCATTGCTTTTAAATCATTTTTAAGTGTTTTATTGCATTTTTCGTGGTTAATTACTCGCACTATCATTGATTGATTTATTACTCAGTTAACTTCATCACAACTTGACTTGATTTATTACTCAGTTAATTTAATCACAACTTGAATTGCCTCTAAAGCTATTGTTCGGTGATTTCATTGCAGATAGATAATTCGTATTCTTTATTAATTAATAAATTAATCAAGTTATTTAATTAATAATCAAGATTGCTTTTAATCAATTTTAAGTGGTTTTCTTGCATCTCGGCATCCAATTATCCAGTATTATTAATTCATAAAGCGCAAGTTTATCCAATTGATAATCCTAACTGCATTTAATTCATTTTCAATGGTTTAGGCCATTCAAGTAACTCATTGGGGGTGTAGAGTTGACTGTTCTCCGACCGGGGCCTGCGCCGGACTTCGCTTTCCTGGGTCTGGGGGCGGGGCTGGTCCGGGGCGCGGCGGCTGGGGCCGTCTCTGCCTTGCCGGGTTGGGGGGGGCGGTGGGTGGGCCTGTTCCCGGGGGTGCGGTGGGACTCGCCGCCGGGGTTGGGGGGGCTCTCGGCCCGCTCGGCCCGGGGGCCCTGCTCCGGCCTTTTCTCGGCTTGGCGGCTTGGGTCGGGGCCTGGGGCCCTGTGCCCTTTGTCCTTCTCTTGTGGGCCCCTCTTGCCTGGGGGGGATTCCTCTCTGCATTCTCCGTCGGGTGCTTTTTGGGCGGGGGCGGGGCTCTCTGGGGTGGTTCGCTGGGGTCTCCCCGGGCCTGGGGGGCTTCTGTCTGCCGGGGTGGCGGTGTCCGGGCGCGGTGGCCTCGGACCCCGGGGTGTCACCACGGGTCCCCCCACAACAGTTCCGCCCACACCCAGTGGACAAGCCACACACACTCACACACACATACACGCACACACACACACACACACACTTTCACTCCTCACGCAAGGTGCTTCTGAAGTTGCTTGTTGTCTGTCATCATTTGCTCAAACTTTAAAAATCATGTTCCTCTTTTGTTGTTGCCTCTTTGTTATTTCATGTTCCTGCTTCACGTTACTGTCTAGATAGAGCTGCTCAGGCTGGTTAAATCTAGGAAATCATCTTACTGTCTAGATAGAGCTGCTCAGGCTGGTTAATCTAGAAAATCATCTTACTGTCTAGATAGAGCTGCTCAGGCTGGTTCAATCTAATAACAGTTGGAAAATATTTGGATGAGTGTGATTATTGCAAATAATATATGTAGCACAACAAGGACATTGTATGTTATCCCCTTCCCCCCTCCCCCCTCCCCCCTCCCCCCTCGACTTTCTTCTCTCTCTTCTCTTCTCTCTCTCTTTGTGCGTTCCCCCCCGGTCGTGTACAGCAGCCATGCCAACTTCTGACGGAGAAGGCAACAGGAGGAGACTCCAGGTCTCTCCCTGTTGCAAGACCAAAAACTGTTCTGACTCCGAAGGCTCTCAATCACATCATATTGTTGGCCCAAGCTGCCGAACAGGACAAGGGCAAAAAAAAAAAAAAAAAAAAAAAAAAGTAACTCATTGTAATAATTAGTAAACCACGACTTCACTTAATTAATTCCAACTCCTTCTTGATTACTTCTAATTGTTACTAAATAAATAACCACATTTGTTGAATGAACAATCCAGTCTAAATTACTTGCAGACCACCCTCGGTGGTTCACTCCACTGAAGTAATTTAGCCTCCCTTCAATTATTAATTTACAAATCGCAGGTTTGTTTCATTGATAACTTGAATCGTAGATTACTTTCCGTAATTGAATCACCACTCGTAATCAAGTACTGTTGTTCATTGATTGGTCAATGGCCATTTGTGACGCCTAGCAGCTTGAGTTATTCCCAGGTTACTTCAGCGAGTCGCCTCCTGTGGGTCCACAGACGCTTCGGTAGTTCACCCCACTGACCCGCAGTTGTCAACAAAGGAGTGACCAGTCACTCCTGTTGACAGGTCGTGTCACTGGTGGACCACCTTAGCGATCTGGCACCTGTGGAGGTGCCTCCCGTCAGGTAACCCTTTATAGCTCAAAGCTGTTGGCCGACAACTGATTATTTACTTTAATCAACCCTTATAGCTTTGCATAACTTACACTTGGTACATTGCCTTAGTAATCTATTACTCCAGTAATCCATTACTTTGGTGGTCTACCGCTAGTGATCAGTAATTGTCAACCAGTAAATAACAATTTACTTCTGTTTGATGATTCGTTTATAGGTAAATTACCTCTGATGGTGTAGAACCGTCCGGGTGCCTATCCGGACGGTTACCCTAGTGATATGCAAATCACTAGGGTAATTTGCATATTCTGATCAAACGCTGACCCCAACACTGGATTGAAAAAAAAAACAAACGGTTGAAAACATTTCTAGTCTTTTTAATTCACTCAAACTGAAGATGACATTTTTTTTTCTTTACACTTTGCTGAACTAGGAAACCGAGAATGGTTTAAATTTGTAACATAAATGAGCATTCGTTAGTAAATTGACTCTGTAACGGCCCTTGGGATTAAAGAAGACGCTGGAGTCTCGACTGATGCTTCTCAAGGCCCCTTTTTATTTCGAAGTTGAGCATAGCTGAGCACCGTGAAAACTACAAGACAATACAAAATACAAGTTATTTAATTTAAAATTCTCATACAGTGCAAACAATTCATAAACATACTTTATTTAACCATTTCGATTTTGTAAAACCAGACACAAGAAACTGTCAATCGTTAATATTGTACCATTCATTAAACCTTAATATTAAAGAAATAAACGGAGTAAACAAATGCAACAACTGTATTTAAAGATGAGACAACCCAACCCGCTTCACCTGCAGTAAGATGTCAAATAATATACTGCATTACGTACCTCATTCCGCGCACCAAGGGCGTTAGACAAAAGGAATCTTTCATAGCGTAGGGGACTTGTCTCGGACTTGTAGATGCACCACTAATTGAAAGCGCCACGACTTGCAGATGCACCACTTTCACGGATCACGCTGCCTCTGAGCGCACTGCTCTTGTTTGACAGCTCGCTCTGGCAGCTCCTCCCATTACTTTCCATACCGGGAAAAAACGCCGCTCGACACCCCCTTTATTCTGCCTGCACAGGTAAGAGTGCCGCTGGGTCCTAAACCCCCATGCTGTTTAGGCGCTCCGACAAGGAGTCCTGAGGCCCAGTGGAAGCTGCAGGTAACTGCAGGGATGACTTGTCTCAAACACACAAAATCAATAGTCCGAATAACATCGAATAGGAAACTAGCGCCCACGACTCCCAACAAGTGAGCCGAGGGTCAGTCACAGACTCACTGTGAATGTGCAGTATGAGCACCTCGACCGATGAAGGATTTGCACCAGCATAACGAAGACGTTGAACGTGTAAGCAATGATCCTATTTAGACGTTTACTGCAACCAGTCTGACAAGTTACCGGAGCCAACGCGGAAGTCTTGAGCTCCCACAGAAGAGCGTGAACAAGTTGAACGGCATCTAAAAAAAACTTCACGCAGGTTTTCATGATCAAACAATGAAAAATTATTTGAGGCCTTCGACCATCACAAGTGTAATTTACTGACTCATACCGCCTCAGGCCTACTTCTCAATGTTGAACTGTGCAATCTGCGGAAGGATGTGGTTTTCTACAGCTTTTGCTGGGGGTATGTAGAGTGAATAAATCATTGGTGTGACAGGCCTTTGTGTTTTTACATTGTACCTTATGTACAATCGTAACTAAATTATTGTTCCCACTTACTTGTATTTTAAAACTGTGTGATAGGATTTATTTAGAAGACTTAAATGTAGAAATATTTTTAAATTAACTTCAAAAAACGGTGTGCAAGACACCAAATTAAAAAAGTTTAATGGCCATTCTAAATTTGATCAAAATGAAGTTTAATTAGTTACATTACAAAAAATTGTTGATTAATTTCACATGTGATTTAATTAAAACTGTGGAATTTCTATATACTTTATAATTATGGCTCATAAATTGAAATATGTTTTACTTTTATTCCTTATAATTTGAAGTTTTAAGTCCAGACAACTCAAACAACGCATGTCAAAATCTTACCCTATGATTTTTGCATAAATTACATAAAGAAAAAAAGAGCTCTTCAAACTTTTTACTTTATATTATTGTAGAAATAACTGATAAAACAACTAACCTTTCAATCCTATTGTACTTAAACAAACAAGAGGAGAATTAACTTGCATATCGTTCAGCAGAGTCATTGTGCTGTACACTCCATCACAGTTGCTCTGTCGACACTTAAAGAATCCAACAGCAAAGTCCATAAATGCCCATCATGTCTCATGTACGACACTTATTTAACAAACACATGCAAGAGATGACAGGCACCACTGGTTAGAAAACATTTAACACAGTTGGCAATTCAACCCAGACATGAAGAAAAAAAAAACTCCACGTTTTTTTCCATTTCGCTGCCATGAACACATTTTATAATAATCTTTCATTGGCATAATTACCAAAACACATATGTCAAAACGTTGTTTGTTCGGGGGCTTTCCGATCAGAAAACAGGAACAGAAACAGCAGAGTTGTTTACACTTTTTACTGGCACCTGAGTACTGTCAGACTGAATGGAATTCTTAGGAAGCAAGGTGAGAGACAGATCCAGGAATTGTGTGAGTGAAACAGGTGAGTCACAGCAATGTGACTCATCAGATTAGAGAAGATGCCAAGCAAGGTGCAAGACAGCTCTCTATTTTGACACCACAGCTTCAACATGTTCTATTCAGCAATGTTGGTGTGAAGGTAGTTGCTTTATATAACGCAGTGTGGTTTCCTTTTACCAACAGGATGTGATAGTGTCATTTTAAAATAATTAAAAGAAAGTCAAAAATCAAAGTTCAGTCACATTTTTAGTAAACCACTTGAAGCATCGGGATATCTGGTTCACGACGTATTCATCATTTTATTTGTATTTTTTTTTTTAATTCCCTTGAATGTTCCATGCTGACAGATGAATATTGTTCTGATGTTATGATACAAATACGTTTTTTTTTTTAAAGTACATTGTAAAAACAAGAGATCTTGTTGGTTTTAGACTTTGATATAAATATGAACCAAAACAGTCTGATCAACCGTTGTCATGCAAGTGACTTCAGTGGAAAAAAAATAAGTTTGATACTTCTTCCCTCCAGCTGATCATATTGACATACAGTACATGAGAGTGTATACATGAACTTCTGCAGCACCTCCGACTTTATGCAAAAGGTTACCACATTGTTTACACTTTGAATATCTAATGTTGACACCATAACCAATCACAGTAGCACTGAATGAAATGTGTGAACATGATTTCAAACCCTCATCCAGGAATCAAAAACGTTTCTCATTTCAATACATTTCAAACTATACATCATCAAATCTGTGCAATTTTAGTACAAATTATTTGCACATAGTGGTGTCAGTGTCTCACTTTAGTTACCTTAAAATGCCTTTACTTCAGTCTCACACATGAAATACTCTTCAAAGGTGGAAAGGTCTGTTAATGCTGCGGTGCAATGAGGAAAACCCAACAACACATTCATTCACGAGAGGAGCGGGCAGAATGGGAAACAGTCACTCAATAAGCAACTATCTCAAAAGGGTCCACTTTACATGATAGTACCCTCCTTATTAATATAGCCAACGATTAAATATACTGCAGGTTGTTGTGCGTATCTGGTGATATGGTGCAGTGTGAATAGCACAAGTTGAGGTGTTTGGGTCAAAACTAGAATCGGAGGAGAAATGAGAGTTTAAAATACACATCACTTGTCACATTTAGTGAAAGATTTTTTTTTTTTTACTGCACCAACAGAAGCTGGTGAAGTTTCATGTTTTAGTGTTACTGGATTCGGCTTGCGTTCGACACAGCTGACCGCAACGTACGCCTTGCCTGCGAGGGAATTTCCGGCATTTTTTTGTTGTCAGTAGATATTTATAGGTGTGATCACAGGAAACTCACTTGTGGGGTTCCTCAAACGCCACCCATTTGCGCCTTTTTTTTTTTTTTTTTTTTTAACATCTACATGCGCTCCCCAACTCTGTCAAGCCAGAAATCTGTGCACTGATGGACACAGACCTGAAATCCAACAATCACATGAACAATAACAAAGTCAGCACATCCAGGGCTCACCAACACAAAGACATTGAGTTTCAATCTCTGCACCGGGCTGCCTGTTGGGTCAAATGATCCACTTCAAAGATCTTACTTCTTGTCTATAAAACTTTGAATGTTCTCAGGGCCTCAATATGTCTCACCTTTACATTTCGAATATGAAACATCCAGACCCCTGAGGTCCTCAGAAAGATGTTTACTACGTTTTCCCAGAATCAGAAGCAAACAAGGTGAAGCAGCTTTTTGTTGAAACGCTCCTCACCTGTGAAACAAACATCCTGAACACCTGAGGACTGCTCACACACACACACACACAGTTCTTTTAAACCGAGACTTAAAACTCCCATCATTTGCTCAGGCTTTCCATTAAACAATGTAATTTACTTATTTAATCACCATTATTTTAATGATGCTTTAACTTTTATTTGTTTCGCCTTCTTTATGTATTTCTTATTCGCTTTGTTTTAATGCATTTCTCTGATTTAATTGTAAAGGTCAGTGGAATGCTTTTTGTATGAATGCTGCTCGAACTCGTCTCTCCATAGTGCGAGGGGCAGCCAAATCCAATCTTTTTCTGCCCTCTGCTGGAGGTTTGGATGAACTACATGTACTGATAACGTTTTACATACTCATTCAACGATCACTGATTTTACAGGGTATGGCCTCACCTCTCACATGTCTTCTTGAATTTGATCATAATGGTAATGCTATGTATGTGTGCATCCTTTAGTTGACCTCATTTAGAAATATGAATATCAACAAACGAAAATATTTCACATGTAAAGTTGAGATGTACACACAGGGAAAACAAGCAAATTACACATAGAAATATGTAAATTTAAAGAGATTTGAAGCAAGATTGCTAACCAGTACGCCGCAAAAAAGTAACTGATCATTTATGAGTGTTTGAAAAGTATTTAGTTATGTGTACATTCACACTTATTCAAACAACTAAAGCGTCTTGAAGGAAACCTGTGTTAAATCATTTCAAGTTTAACTGCCGGATGTTTTAATGTAAAAACCAAATCAAAGAAACACACTTTATTAGGTAAACGTGTGAAATGTGACTATTTTGTTCCTTCTAAATTTGCATCATTTCCATCACCTATGATGTGAAAGAGAGGATGGCTGCAAATCAATAGAATAAATGTTCTGACCTCAAGAATCAAATAAATTCACATTTTATTTTCCCGGCTATTGTCCTTGATTCATGCATCTCTGCAGGTCAGTGGGATTGTCATTTTTCTTTCTTTCCTGTTTTTTGTTTTGTTTTGCTCACTTGAGATTTGATTGTAACAGCTGAATACTTTGCAAATGAAATCCAGTAGTTTGAGCTGCTATCCCGATGAAAATGTGGGACGGTGTTAGAAGTTTAAGGGGAAAGAAAACAAGCCTCATTTGGGACTGATGCACCAATATGATGGGGGAAGATCCTGCAGCCTCATTCTCCACTCCAGCCCGCTGACACAGACTTACACTTTTTTCACTACATCCGTTTTTATGACCCACTCAATATTTTACAACCCCGAGTTTAAACAGGTTGTAATGATAGTGATAATAGTGCAAGGATTTGTAATTTTCATAATCCCGTATTTGAATCATAATAAAACATGTTGGGTGTTTAAAGATATTTTCAGTCCTCTGCAAACCTGTTTAAGTTAATTAAGTTATCCTACATTTCACTTCAAACATGTAGTCCGTGCTCTATCGTGAATCCACTTTTATTTATTTACCGTTTGGCATAACTGAATCCTGTTTTTAGTTACATTTTAAAAATCATCCCAACATGTTCAGAATGGAGTACTTCACAAGGTGGACCCCAAACTAACGCGTATCTATTTGACTTCTAACAAACAACAATGTTTAACCTCAAAGGCAAAAATTTTTGTTCAGAAGAAACTACATCAGAAAATAATTATGCTTCCTTTTTTTTTTCTGTAGTTTTTTTTTTTTTTTTTTTTTTAGATTTCCGGTGCTCAGTATGGCAGTGTGGGAGGTGGGGAGGCTAAAATCCACTGCTTGTATGCGTAAACAGGAGCGGTTCATAAAGCGCTCTCGCTTCCTACAGCGTTCTGAATGTTGACGCGTAGCAGTGCGCGCCGCACTTGGAGACTGAATGAAACTAAACTTGAATGGCAGATATATTTCTGCCTCTGAATGAACTGACAACAGATGCGAGGCTGGAATAAAGACATGCACACAGGCACCGGCGGGTTCGGTTCAAAGGTGCAGCTCTGGCAACAACATCTTGAAAAGGGCCAACCCTGACATGTTCGCCCTAACCTAGAAATGGCAAGGAGATGTCAACAGTGCCGCGCTGTGCGAGATAATTGGTATACATTTGAAAACTCTTGAGGGGAACTTGTCATTTTTTTTTTTTTCCCCCTCCTCGCCTCAACAGTCATTGATCGCATTCACTCAGTGGGTTAGAGACCCATAAAGCTCGGCAGTAGTTTCTGCATCGATGTAAATCTGCAGAGCAGGAGGAACTAAACGAACTGAAACTATGTAAGCCGAGGCGCCTTCCTGTGGAGGTGCGAGACAACTTTATGTGAACAGCAAGAAAGTAACATCAACATGCTTTACGCCAACAGACGTGAACATTGCAACGGATATATAAGAGCAGTAAAATGTGAGTCAGAAATGTAAACGGAAAGGCCTAAATATAGAATGTGCAATAGAAGTTCCAACATTAAAGTCATCCTATAGCATGTCTATAGCATGGTTATAACAGCACAATGTGAACTGTCCACTGCTCTAATAGAAGGCGGAGGCTTAAACGATGCAGTTAAACAACCTCGAGGAAGCTCAGTCTTGCAGATTTCTGGGGGCCTATTTCAAATATTTGATGCATCAAACCTAAAAGCAAGCTTCTGCGTGTTTTGTTCTGAGTCTGGGAACAGAGAGCAGGTCTGAGAGATCTTTCAAAGCCAAACTCTCAGAGAGACAGGAAGCCGGTGCAGAACCAGACGGCTCGACCAGAAGCACATGACTCCCAGTGGCATTACTCCGGAGATCACCCAAACAATGCAGAGCCTTCCACTACAACAAGACGTGAGGGTCAAAATGAAATAGAATAAAAAAAAAAAAAAAAAAAAAAAAAAAAATGGTATTCATAATTCTTATACATATTCTTGTGGTTACAATACTTACTGGCCCTTTGATAGAGAGGATAATTGTTGGCCCTCACGATGGGCAAAATTGAAAATACTGTTCTTTGTCTGTATTTAATAAACTTGAACCATTTGAAACGGCAGAACAGGGAGTGATATGTTTGTTTACTTGCTGTGAAGTCTCTGTCCTGTGTTGAAGCTCAGGGATGAGCTCCTGTTCTGTCCCCGCCTGACTTCAACCGATTTTATCTCCTGACTTGTTTCATGTTCCTGATCTTTCCCTCTTCTTCTCCCTCCTGTTCTCCTCTTTCTGTCTCCTTTGATTGGAGTTTTTCACGCTACACGGTGAGGCTTTATCCCCCCCCCCCCCCCCCAAAAAAAAAAACATTGCATTCACTACTATTGAAGCAAAAGCTTGCTCGTCCATCGTGTTGCATCATCTTCAAAAGCGCCGTTGAACAAGGCCGCGCCGCGCCGCTCGCTCGCTCGTGTGATGGGGCTGATGGGTAACGGCTCGGTGTGACAGGACTGCAACACACATATACAGACACAGCGACACACACCTTTATGCTCAGATTCATGCACTTTCTCATTTGCCCCCAGGAGAACAAACACAAACATTTCATGGATGCACATATTCACACAAAGGCAATTGCCTGCACACACACACACACACACACACACACACACACACACACACACACACACACACACACACACACACACACACACACACACACACACACACACACACACACACACACACACACACACACACACACTTTTGGATGGCATGCTGGCACATATTTAAAAGTTGTTCTTCCACAGTTCAACACAACCAAGTTATAAGAATTTGAAATTATAATATATTTGTTAACAAATATGTATTTTAAGTCAGTGAATACGTAAAGCAAAAAAAGCTGGAGCTGTGTGTCAGTATATTATAGTCACTAATATAGAAAGTGTATATATGAGTGAACTCCATTTACCATGTGGTGGTGCACTGGTTCATCTCTTGAACTTGAGTGTAGTGGACCTTTGCATTCCAGCAGGGATCACATGATGTGCAAAAACATCTGCAATGGATGTTGCTATGTCTTACTGTGGTGACCCCAGCAAAAAATAAATACATTTTTATCAAGTTCATAGGATCGTAAAGTCATCTACCACTGTAATAAAATACTTTTATCTCAGTTTTATATTTCTTGGATACATTTTGAAAAGGACTCTTATCTCCTGGCTTAAAGGGCTAAGAAATGTAAAATAGGTTAAAATTTAATCTGATTACTTATGTCCACGTAAAATAATATTGTATTCTCTTAATTAAATGACCTCAGTCACCAACACTCAATGCAACTGTATCTATTGGTTTTGACACATCACGCCGCGATGATTTGTGCCACGTCAGCGCACGTGATGGAGCCGCTCCATCACATCATCCCCCTCCTCCCGGAGGTTGACGATGTGCGGCAACCTAGAAAGGTAATCTGCCACCACATTTGCCTGGCCCGCCCGGTGCCGGATTGTGAACCGGAATGGCTGTAGAGAGAGGCACCATCGGGTCAGGCGGGCATTGTTGGAGTTGGCTTTCATGGAGTTAATCCAGGTGAGTGCCCGGTGATCGGTTTCCAGATCAAACTCCCGTCCCAGTAGGTAATAGCGCAAGCTCTCCAGCGCCACATAATGGCCAGGCCCTCCTTCTCCACTGTGGAATACCTGGTCTCCCGTGGCTGGGGTTTGCGGCTAAGGTACAAGATTGGATGCTCCTCCCCTGGGTCCCCTTGGGCCAAAACCGCTCCAAGGCCGACTGCTGAGGCATCCACTTGAACCAAAAACCGTTTGGTGAAATCGGGGCTCTTGAGCACTGGCGAAGAACATAACCTGTCCTTTACTGGGGCACAAAGCGTCGGTAACAGCCAGCCAAACCCCAAAAGGACCGTACTTCCTTCTTGGTGCGAGGTCGAGGGCAGTTGCGGATAGCTTCCACCTTATCCACTTGAGGTCTCACCTCTCCTCGTCCCAGCTGGTAACCCAGGTAGCGTGTCTCCTGCTGGGCCCACTCACACTTGGAAGGGTTGAGTGTCAACCCTGCCTTCTGGATCTCTCGCAGCACCAAGGACAGATGTTGGACATGCGCTTCCCATGTGTGGCTGAAAATAACAACGTCATCCATGTATGCTGCACTGCAGTGGTCCAAACCTTGAAGGACTTTATCCATCAGTCGCTGGAACGTGGCGGGTGCTCCATGCAGACCAAATGGCATGACAGTAAACTGGAACAGACCAGCTGGCGTCCGGAAGTCTGTATACGGCCTGCACGTCTTCTCCAGCGGCACCTGCCAGTATCCTTTACATAGATCCAAGGTGGTGATGTATCTGGCGGCTCCAATCCTCTCCAGCAGGTCATCAATCCTTGGCATCGGGTATGCGTCAAACTCTGAGATTGAGTTGAGTTTCCGGAAGTCAATGCAGATCCGGAGCGAACCATCCTTCTTAAACACTATCACCACTGGACTGCACCACTCTGAGTTTGAAGGCTCAATCACTCCCAGCTTCAACATCTCTTTCACCTCCTGCTGCAGCCTCCCAACCAGATGTTGTGGAACCCGGTAACAGCGTTGGCGAATGGGCTGTCCCTCCTTCAGGCGAACGACATGCTCAACCAAGGTGGTCTGTCCTGGGCTGGATGCAAAGAGGGAGGAACCCCCCTGAAAAATCTGTAGAAGCTGGGCTGCCCGTTCTGGCTCAAGATGTGCCAGCACTGGACTGGTCGTCCTGGTTAGGTCCTCCACGCCCTCCAGGTCCTCCTCCATTTCCTCCTCTGGCTCCACCTTCCTCACCAACAGCGATTGGACCGGAGGCTGATACAGACGCTCCTTCCACTCCTTCAGCAGGTTGACATGGTAAGTCTGTTTGGTCTTTTTCTTCTCTGGGTGATGAAGTTCATAGGAGACTGGGCCCATTCTACGGCTGACCAAGCATGGCCCTTGCCATTTTGCCAAGAGCTTGTTGCTGGAAGATGGGAGGAGCAACAGGACATTTTGGCCCGGTTGGAACTCCCGGTGTCGTGCCTGTCGGTCATACCAGGTCTTCTGGGCCTCCCGCAGGTTCATCTCTGCCTCTTCCTGATATTGAGACAGCCGTTCTCTCATCTCCAGAAGAAACTGTACCACACCTCGGTCACTTGGCTCGGTGGGTGGGCCCTCCCAGCTCTTCCGGATCAGATCCAACGACCCCTGGACATCCCAGCCATACAACAGCTCAAAAGGGGAGAAACCTGTCGACGCCTGGGGAACTTCTCTGTAGGTGAAAAGCAGGAACGTCAGCCAGCGGTCCCAGTCCTTGCCGGTGTCATCCACAATGTTGTGCAGCAACCTTTTGAGAGTCTGGTTGAATCGCTCCACCAGCCCATCCGTCTGTGGGTGGTATGGGGTAGTCTTAATTGCAGAGATGCCCAGTTGTTTGTTGAACAGTTGCATCAGCCTTGAGGTAAAGTTCGTTCCCTGGTCAGTCAGGATCTCATCTGGTATCCCCACCCTGGAAAAGAGTTGTACCAATGCACGCAGAACATTAGAAGTAGTGATGGTACGCAGTGGAAAAGCTTCCGGAAACCGGGTGGCATAGTCACACACCACCAGGATGTACTGGTGGCCACTGCTGCTCTTCACCAAAGGGCCTACAAAATCCATGGCAATTCTGCGAAAGGGAGTGGATATTACAGGTAGTGGTTGCAGGAATGCTCGGGCTGACTTTCGGGTAGCACATGTCATCTGGCATGTTGTGCAATATTTCTGTATATCAGTGTACATGGATGGCCAATAAAACCGTGAACTAATGCGGAGAAAGGTTTTGTGATGGCCAAGGTGTCCAGACCAAGGGAGTGTGTGTGCAAAGTGCATTATCAGTGGTCTGCAATTGGCTGGAACTACCAGGCGTTTATGATCCCCCTCTATTGCATACAACACATCCTGCTCAACAACAAACTTCTGCCGGCCCACCCCAGTTTCACTAGTCCCCTCCTCTACCTTAGTGAACAACGGTTTCAAAGTGTCATCCCCTCTTTGAAGCACAGAAACATCTTCCGGTACAGCCCACAAGACATTTGTTTTTTCTGGCTTGGTCGTCCTCTGCTGCTTTTCAAAGCGGCGTTGGTGACGTGATTTTTTGGCCCCTTGGTGCCACCCTCACACAGACTATAGTCAAAGTCTGGGAGTGGTTGGACACCAGCTTTGGCTTGAGCTCGAGTGATCACAGGACAAGACATGGTTACATTACATTCACTCTCATCCCCCAGTCTTTTTTTTTTCAAGCAGTTCCGGTTCGTTCAGTAGCTCTAGGAGTACTGGAAAGTCCTACCCCAAAATAGCATCCACAGGCAAGTGCTCCACCACCCCAACAGTCACCATATACGATTGATCATTGATAATAACAGTGACATCTGCCTTAGGGTAGGGATGCTTATCCCCATGAACACACAGTACTTCCTCCTGTCTGCCATAGTCCACACTGCTCAGGGGCACCATACTCTTTTTTACCAAAGACAGGTAGCTACCAGTGTCCAACAGAGCAGTAACTTGCTGTCCATTAATAATAACAGTCTTATAGCGCTGTACCACATTTTTGTCCTCCTCAGGGCCCAACTCAGGCCGTGGTGCATAGCACGCGCCAGAGACCTTAGCTTTTCGGATGGGGCACACGGAAGCTTTGTGTCCAGGCTGCTGGCAGTAATAACAAATGAAGTCCTTACCGGCTGGTGGTTGGTTGGTGGTGGTGCTGGTGGTACCTGATGCGTACGGGCGGCTCTCTCTCCTTGCAAGTTGGAACAGGTCTGGTCGTAGGGCTGCGCTGGTCGAGCGTGCAGTCAGTCCTCCCCTCCGTGCGTTGAGGTACTGCAGAGCCAGTTTAGCTGCTGTCTGCCCCTCCTGTGGCTCATGTTCTTTCACCCAGGTTCTCATCTCTCCAGGCAGGATGCGAAGCAGCTGCTCCAGGACGATGGCCTCACCGATCTCCTCCTTGGTGTGCTGCTCAGGTCGAATCCAGCGTCGGTAGAGGCCCCTCGGGCGGTGGTAGGTTTCCGTCGGAGTCTCCCCAGGTGGTATGATGGTCGACCTGAACCTCTGCCAGTATGTCTCAGGGGAGATGTCAAACTTCAACAACAGTGCCTCCCTCAGGTCGGGGTAACGGTGGGCTCTTTCCTCATCCATCGTGGTGTAGGCCTCCAACGCCTTACCAGACAGCAGTGGAACGAGTCTGCAAGCCCACTCATCCTCCGGCCACTTCCAGATCTTGGCAATGCGCTCAAAGCGTAATAAATAGTTCTCAATGTCCTCCCCTGTTTGATATGGAGGGGTTTTTGGCTGTGAATAGTGTCTTGGTGGGTCTGGTCTGAGGTTGGGGTCCATCACCTGGGACGCCGGTGACACTGATCCCTGCCTATCTCGTGCCCGTGGTGCGGGGGTTGGTAAAACCAGTCTGGGGCTACTGGCAGTCATGGTGATGGGTGTTATTGCTGCAGCTCCCGGACCCAGAGCTGGTTGCGAAGGATGTGCTGCGGGCTGCAGAGAAACCCTCAAGCCTCGCAGCTCCTCCTGCAGACCCATCTCCTTTCGTTTCTGTGCCGTCAGGAAGTCCCTCATCATGGCTATAAGCTCTCCTCCTGATGATGCCCCTGACGAGCCGGCAGCAGACCAGGGTTGTACCTCTTCCTCCTCTGCTGAAGATGTCAGCTCTGTTTCCCATGCCTGCTCAGCATCCTCGGCTGCCGCCTCAGCCTGTGTTCGCTGGGAGTGCAGTCCTGTACGCCGTTTTGAAAGGCGAGTGAGCTTCTTGCGACTGACACCATATGTCGCGGGGTCCACCCAAAAACCTTCCCAAACTGAAAATAAACAAACCAAAGAAAACTCTATATACAAATCTGTACAGGTTATTTACATAAGAGTTCTTCCTCAACTTCAGGATTCCACAATGAGCTCCACAGATCAATACTTGCCACCTCTCAAACCAGAGTCCAACTCTCTCATCAGGCCCAGCGCGGCCCGTTTTATCCGTTTAGCCCCTCCCTTTCGTGGACAAAGTTCATTATTTTATTCTTAAACCCAAATCCTAATACATAAATAAATAGATTTTCCATAATTTATCTTTCCATAATTAAATACAAATTACCACTTACTGACAGGATTATGCCCTCCCACAATAACCCCTCAGTACACACGGCAATAAGTTTTAAAGAAAATAAATAATAATATTGTTCACGTGACTGTGAAAACCTTCCGGGCCCAAACCATTTAACCCGACTGGTGGTATGGCCCGGGTTCGCCAGTCACCCTGCAGGCGCGTCACTGCCGGCTGCCCTCCGCTACTCTGGAAGGTGAGTGAAGGTGTGTGTGTGAATGTATGAGAGCGAGAGAAATCGTACCGCTACAAGTGTGCACCCTTGGTCACGATACTGACAAAAGAGGGGGAAGAAACTGGCTTGTATGTGAGTGCAGGTTATTGCAGAGTAGGTAAGTGAGTGTGCGGGTGTGTGTGCGCGTGTTACGCGGCGGGTGCGCCGCGATGATATGTGCCACGTCGGCGCGCGTGATGGAGCCGCTCCATCACACACGTTCAAAGCTGAATGGATGCGACGTCAACAAAACGGTTAAAAATAGAACAGCCTGATGAAGAATTGAAATTAGCTGTAAAAAAATTATCAAACTAAAATGAAAAGTGCACAAAAAAATAGGATAGAATGCATAGAATATCATTCCAAAATAACATATATAAGATAATATGCATCGTCTGGCAACATGGATGTAAATGTATGTGAATGTAAAATAAATGAGTCGGCAAATACTTTAACGATGTTTCAATAAAAACAGGATGCAAAAGAGAAGTTTGGAAAAGTAAGGATTGAAATAAGAAAATAATGAGCTTTTGGAGCTCCAAATAGTCCTACTTAAACACCCAGCCACACAGGAGCGCTCTCACAGCTGATTTAACAGATTTCTTTTGGATCGGGCTGCTTCTGCTTGAAAGTGTCACATTGGGGTCCATCCACACACAGTCAGGCGACCATGCGTGCAGCTCCGACGGCTGATGTGACAAATATGTGCAAGGGTGGGATCCGTGATGTGTGTGCGTGTGGCTGCGTCACATCAGTGTGTGTCTGCGTGAGCCGTCTGTCTCGTCCCATCTGCACACATATTCTTCAAACATCTGGCTTTAGGTGAAGCCTGCGTGGAGACGCACTGTATGTGTGGCTGTGTTCAAGTGGAACCACTTTTTTTTTTTTTTTTACATCTCTGTGCGTCATCTCACATCTGTAAAGTGTTGTTTTTTGTTTTTTTTGTTTAC
Organism: Lipophrys pholis; assembly: GCF_963383615.2. Taxonomy (NCBI): domain Eukaryota; kingdom Metazoa; phylum Chordata; class Actinopteri; order Blenniiformes; family Blenniidae; genus Lipophrys; species Lipophrys pholis. Next base: position 16,835,600 of record NC_137639.1, on the reverse strand, counting down.
TACTGCAGTTTTGAAAGGAAGGGTGGTCAGTCCACTGCTTATCTGTGAGACATTCTTTAGAAAACACCCAAGCTTTGTTTCCGGTAGATCTTTAGTTGTTTGAAACAATCGATGCCACATATTCAGGGATTTTGTCGTCTAAATTGAATGTTCAATTTGTCTGTTTAGACGTGTGGTCTCACTCATAAACAAACACTGGATTTATTGCTTTGCTGACCAGCTTGCCTATGTTGACTGAGCCGAAGTCAACAAACAGTAGCGTCACACAAATGTGGAGAAGGTGTCCTCAGTGTGTCTGCTTTTTGAGAAAAGTTTGCATTTAGTCTGAAAAACTGGAAAACATAAGAAAAACAGTAGTTGTCCCGCATGAGGTACTTGCGCCTCCCAATGTGGCTGCACATCTACATCCTAGAAGTAGGACAAGTCAAGGCAGAAAAAAGTAATTTCCCACTATGATCAGTCTGATGTTGTGATTCTTTGCTCCCATTACTAAAACTCTGCAAATGATTTAGAAACAGCATTTTCTGCTGCACTTTGCTCTTTTGCAGTCGTCCTGCCAGCTGGATTCAGCACCTTCCAAAATTAATACTTATTTTGAGGAACAAAAACATTTTGTTTTGTCGTAGTGCTTAAAAAAAACCTAAACAACAAAAAACAACAACACAGGAAGCAGCCAAACGTGCCTCACAGTTTACTTTCTGCATTCTTCAGAATTCTGGATAAGAAAAGCCTCATGCAAATTTCCCCTGGTGTGTCTGTAGGAGGCGCTGCAGCTCCTGATGTCAGGCTGATGTCTCATTTTAACTTTTCTGTGAGGACAATAAACATGATTGAGGATAGAACATCTGGAGGACACACACACACACACACACACACACACACACACACACACACACACACACACACACACACACACACGACTGACGCTGGCCGTCTGTTTGTAATTACACCGGCTGAAGGTCGGAGTGTTTGAGTGCCACAGTGACGTCAGTATTACTGAATGACAGGTGTGTGCCCGGACTGATCACAAGTCAGCTGTGTGACTGATATGGATCATAACATGGAAAACTATGTGTTGTTGTTGTTTTTTTTGGTTTTTAGATTATGATGAATTTAGTATTATTCTAGTATCTGCCAATAATCAAAGACTCATTTTTGTACAAAAGTGGATTTTACATGCCTCTTGATCAATGTCAATACTGTTTGATAACTCATCATAAGAAAAGATCCTTTTCGTTATTGCAACCTAAAAACACAAATAAGAAAACTGAACTTGATCAAGGTTTGAAGGCTGCAATTGGAAAATAGCCTATATCTAAGTTTTTATGACAGTCAGAACACCACAAATTGACCCCCCCCCCCCCCCCCCCCCCCAATCAGATTCAGGCCACTTTCATATGTGGTCCTAAATCAGATACAGATGTGATGCTTTCAAAAGAGAATTAGGTCAGAATGTCTGAATTTTACATCACAGGAGTCACAATCCTGCACGAGAGGAGATGGGATATGTCAAGGCCACTTTGTACAGAGGAAGCAGCCACTGCTCCACAAAAGGCCATGGTTAAAGTTGCTTTTACTCACAATTTCTTATTCTAATCTCAGGAGTTGTTTTGCATATATTTGAATCTTGCATCCACAATCACACTGCAAACTGGTAAAAACAAACAAATGCAAACAAACAAAAAGTGATTCAAACTAACAAAATTTGAACATTTAAATGAAAAACATGAGCTTATAGCTTCTATTGGCTGCAGCCCTTCTGAAGAGGATAAAGCGGTATGGAAGATAGAAATGAAGACTTAAAGTAATGCAAAACCCAAATCTTCCATAACCGTGATGCTTATATTCATTGCACTTTCCCATTTTAATCTTAACAAGAAGGTGGACTTCTAATAAAATCAAATGTTCATATAATTAAGTTGTTTTATTTCCCCCGTTCTGTTCCTTATTCGAGTAGCCTATTTCTGTGTTTTCTGTGGAGATTATCATAAGAAGGGAAACTCTGGACACTAACCAATTCCAAATGTCATCCATGCTGTATTGTTATTGTTGTCACGAGTCCAGTCTTTTCTTCTGAGTGACAGTGCATCCAAAGAGACGAGCTGATGACTAAATTCACACATCAATTCTCCTTTCATTCATTGACTAACTTTTTACAGTGTATTCTCAATTCCCATGGAAATACAGAACAAAGTGTGTTTCTCATCACTTCAATACAAGTTGTGTTTTTTTGTTTTTTTTTATATTTCCAAATACTAAACGATTCGTAGGCAACCTCTCTGAAATCATCAACTTGTATTGTCAGAAAAGTTGGTAATGACAGGAAAACATTTCTACAGTATTTTGAGTTGTAATTCAGCTTTAAAAGCAGCTGATGAGGCCACAGCTTGTTGATCTGCAGCGGTTAGCAATCATCAGCCAGGCTAAATGAAAACACCTGGGCACGTGTGTGTGTGTGTGTGTGTGTGTGTGTGTGTGTGTGTGTGTGTGTGTGTGTGTGTGTGTGTGTGTGTGTGTGTGTGTGTGTGTGTGTGTGTGTGTGTGTGTGTGTGTGTGTGTGTGTGTGTGTGTTTCATTAGCTCAAATTAGAATCACCTGAGTGACTTTGTTGAATTCAGGACAAACAGCACAGTCACTCTGAGACCGGTTGGACTGAACAACTTTGAGGCAACAGACTCAGGATATATAATTGGGAGACAGATAAGAGAGTTGAGGAGGAGGAGGAGGAGAAACTATCTCATCTTTCTGACTCAGGTTTTTTTTTTCTTTTAAAAACCACTGAGTAAGACTGTCGGTGGTGTCCAGCCATGCATACCAGAGTGCGTGTGTCTGTCTATTTGGTCTTTCTGGTTCTCAGTTGGCAGCTCCTGTGATCATTAAATTCAGTCCAGTTCACCTCACTTCATCCAGACATGGATTCTGTTCAGGGTCACCAGGAGCTGGAGACTATATCCTACAATAGGTGCAGCTGTGGGTTTTTAATGTAACACCAGGCCACACATAATGTTCCATCACATAAGTGTGTATTATCTTCCTCTAGTTTAGGGAAATACAGGCTTATTTTAATTTTGTGGCAAATGTATGATGATTAGGTAAGTTAATACTCTTCTCGGTTTATGAAACATCTATTCTTTATCCTGTGCTGGGTCTCGGGGCGCCGGAGCCAATCCCAGGTGATTACAGGCGAGGGCATGGAAACACCCTGTACAGGTCACCACGTCCATCACGGGGCAAACACAGAGACAGACAACTACACACACTCACATTCATACCGAGGGGCAATTTAAGGTCACATGTTATCCTCACATGGATGTTTTTGGACTGTGGGAGGAAACGTTACATTCAATGGAACTTCCTTAAAAAAAACAAAAAAAACCTGAACCTGGACATTAACATAATAATGCCCCCTGGTGTATGATACAATGGAATGTCAAAAAACTCCTCCATCCTCGTGCACACAGGCTCAAAGGGGGGCTTTTAGGGCCAGTGAACACTTTGTGATGAAGGTTCGACTAGATGCAGGATGATTTAGCCACGAAAGCAGCACCAACGTTGACATGTACAGTGAAAAACACTGATAATCACTTCATCGTGGTTGGAAGGTGTGATCGAGAGCAAGACAACATTTTGCCTTCAAACTTGCTGGATGCTGGAAAAATGTAGTCGCATTATATATCAGAAAATATAAATGTGAGGTTTTCGCGTAGCTGATGTCCACTTCTTTGGTCGGCGCGGATTCTTACTGACACTGAACCGTTACTCTGTTGCTCTGTAAGACGTTAAAAGTTTTTCTTCTCAGCTTTGCTAAAATAAGATTAAATGACTGAAACTTCCATTTTTACTTGAACAGAGTAAGAAGTTGCCTTTTTTGTTATTTTAGTAAAACCTCTTTGTGTGATTCAACATCAGAAAAAAACAAAACAAAAAACAGACGGACCCGATTTCCCCGCAGGAATCATTAAAGTTTTATTTAATCTTGACTCGTTTTGGCAGCAGCAAAGAAGAGGGAAGAGATAAAAATACATTAAATGAAAAAAAGAAATGTTTTTTTTAAAATACAGTATGCTATTCCTGTGGAATATAATAGAGTTGCAATGTGGAAAGAACTAATTTGGGAAACTCTTGTCCCTTCAAATCAAGGTTCCGGTCATTTATGGAACAAAACTCGAAGCTCTTCAAGGCTTAAAGGGACTGAACATTTCTTTACAAGTTATCACTATAAAGATAAACAATATTAAAATGATAACATTGTAGATAACAGACATCAAAAACTAAACTATATCAATCTTATATATATATATATATTTAAATATATAAAGTTACCTCAGACCAATATTGCATCATAAGCTTCAGTGAGTGTTGCATTACGGGCTGGTTGGGAGGTCAGTGGTGCAGTAATAGTTCTCATGTTGTTGGCAGTGAGTGGTCAGCCTGGCTTCAGGCCTCTGTGATGTCCAGCGCATCAAGAATTGGTGGCTGTACCTGAGGTGGAGGAGCCGCGTATCTCTCCAACCCAAGGCTGTCGGTTTGATCCCTATCTCCACCTGTCAAAGTGTCCTTGGGCAACACAACGAACCCTAGATTCAACTGTCGAGAAGAAAAACGCACAATCAGACCAGCAACATGCAGATGCCACACAGAAAAGTCCCGGATCAGACTCAAATGACACACTGATTCCCTCATTACATTGCATGATGACAATAAGTTGATAGATGATGTCCTGAAGTGTGAACTGCAGAAATAAAGCTGGGATTGAATCGGAAATTAAGGGAAAGAGCCAATAATTACAGCTGTGAGAAATGCTGTTAGATGTTCTCAAAGTTTTTTTTTTTCATATAAACAGAGGTGGAGGACATGTTGGATCAACATATTGGTGCTTTTTACATGATTGAGGGCATTTAACAAGCTTTAGGATATTGCCTGACTTTTTTTAAAAATAAATTTTAATAGGACATTAAAATAAATGAAATTATTTTAGTGCATTTTGGTCTCACTGCCAAGTCGAGATTGTAAAGGCCCAAATATGCCCTATGATAAAGAGGCAAACCGATACAGATGGAGCTATTTGTCTTTTGCATACAGTACATGCATGATTTGGTCCGTTTCCAGGAAGCTTATAGATTCATAGCGAATAGAGTAATACCACACTGTTAATGCTAACTCTCTTAAGTCTAACGCTAACCCACATGTATTACTTTGTGTGAGATTATGCACACCACATTTGTTCTTGGAGGTAATAGTACCACTTTCCTTTTCCAAAAAGATTCTAAACATTTCATTCATTCCTCCAGTGTGTTTTAACACTGCATCAGTGAAACCAAAAGGAGAATGTATCTCCTGACCCAGAAGGTATTTGCAGCTAATGCAGTAACTGTTGCATCTTAAAAATCCTTCTTTCTGTCTCTTATGAGGCCTGTAATCTCCATACGCACCTCTACATTGCACCTTTTGTCGTCGTTTAAGCGTGTATGGCCACACACTGGTGAGCGTAATATGGAGTGATCTGACTCTGGGTGTGAAACGGAGTGCACAAAAAGTGTCCAACTGTCTGCTCCGGGGAGAAATTCAGGAGTTTAAAATGATCCTCTGCAGAATACCTGACATCCTCCCCTGCAGAGCGACCACATTTCAGACATGTGTTCAGATTTGCTTCACTGCTGAGAAGGCTTTGTGTGCTGGTGTGTGTGTGTGTGTGTGTGTGTGTGTGTGTGTGTGTGTGTGTGTGCGTGCGTGTGTGTGTGTGTGTGTGTGCGTGCGTGCGTGTGTCTGTGTGTTATGAAGATTAGACAACGAAGGGTATACGCGTGTGTGTGTATAAGTCACTTATAAGCCTCGTCATGTGTCAATGTGTGTTTATGTGTGTCATGTTTGGGTACCTGACTGTGTGTTCAAAAAAAAAGTTTGTGTGTGTGTGTGTGAGATAATAATAATCCCCTTTTGTATGTGCATATGTGCATCTGTGTGTCTGTTACTCGCATCTTTATCTGTGTGTGTACAAGCAAAACCGTACCACCGCTGTTGGAGGCTAATTTTTGCCGAGAAAAATCCCCTGTATCGTAACAACCCCCCCGTGTGTGAATGTGTGAGCATTTACATTTTCTTACAGTGTGCAGGATGAAGGCACCTCTGCCTGCCTGCATGTGTGTGTGTTTGCACTTGATAAACATGTCCCCTCGTCTTCCTCTGTGGGAATCTGAGCTGGAAAATCCCGACACTCCGACACGGAAATCCAGGTTTATAATGACGAGAGGCGGCAGACACACCACCAGCTGAAATAATCAGATCAGGAGGAGGAAGAGGAGAAGGAAGAGAATGAAGTAAAGGATGTTGGAGGTCTGACTGAAATATTCATTCACTGGTCTGTTTATATGGAATTTTTTTTTTTTGGGGGGGGTGTTAGTGTATCAGTGGTATTTACTGCCTGCCTATGTATTTTCTGTATTTTGGAGGACACTTCTGTTGTTTCTTTTGGTGGACAAAGAAGATTTTTTGGTGTTGTCAGTCCTTTTTTTTAATGATGACTTGTTGAATGATGTTTTTATCGTAACGATAATTTTTTTTTAAAAAGAATTCAAAGTGCTATGTGTAAAATACATTTCCAATGCAAAGTACTCTGAGGATGATGGGCTTTAATTCATGGAATATTTTACGTGTGTGTTGATGGTCGATGTGTGTTGATGGTTGATTTGCTGAATGAGGAACATTGACAGTGTGAGGTTTGTGTAGTTCCCTCAGAAAGTAGAGGTCATTTCCACTCAGACTTCATTATTTGGGGAGGATGA